>NC_056731.1:1026962526-1026970026 GCF_019279795.1 Protopterus annectens | reverse complement strand
GGATCGTCTTCAAAGACATGGTGTGTGTGGGAGGTCACATCTGCTTTTCACATGTGCGCCATTGGCTACTGGCAGACATCCTAAGGACATCATAGTACAGTACTGCTGCTAGCACATAATGCTCCTGTGAACTACAGCAGAGATACTGGCCAATATATGTGGACATTCTGACACACTTTGGACAGTCCAGAGGTATACACAGAACCCCTTAGTGAAAAACATGTGGACCAAGCCTGACAATACGGATATTAGCAGCCATGTAGATGGGTATAAAACATAACAACTGGTATACATTTACCCCCATAGGTTATGCATTCACACACCCCTGTCTGTCCTGACACATAACCGCTGGTACAGAGATGCCTTGTCCACATACTACCCACTAGATATTGACATACATCTGTACAGAATCCCACTGCTCTGTCCGACATACATGACTGTTAAGGGAGGCCCGGCAGCAGTACATCTGGCAAGTATCTGGACATGACATCTCACTGGGTAAGTACACCAAGCTGCTAGTCATGTAACAAAGCACTGTGCAGGCTACAGGCAGACTGGCTCAACACTGGCCTATATCTCCTATGGGGGAAATGCACATGTACCTGTATATATAGCAGGCTCTACAGGCATGTCACAGCACAGGGTAAGATTCACCTGTGTGAAAGTGCATAACCACAACCAATGTGAACACAGCCACATATGATAAGCTACCATAATATTACAGTATATGGACTGTCTGTTCACCACCATCCTCATATGTGCCACTCATACTAACCCTACATATACTAGGCCGCTACACAGTGTGGTCTGATGCTGCTCTGTGGTATGGGATATGTGTGTGTATGGCCCTACAAACATGTAAGCCAATAAGGTAACACAGTGGGACAGCAAGTAACATCAGATAGGGCGGGACCAAGAACAACGACATCTACCACAGTCTGTACGCAGGCCAAAGTACATATTAACAATACACACACTGTCGACATTCACCATAAGTACACCGACCTCAGTACTGTACACAAAACCACAGAATGCCCAGGTTATGTCATCAAATATAACGGTTACTGTACATAACGTGTAGCAGTCCGATATCTCACTGGCTTATCAGATATGATGACACTAAATTATGGTGCACAGCACATATGCACCTCTTAATGCATGACATATGTACAAAGGTTGACAGAGTTGTGACTGGAAGCACATACACAGGGCCAATATTAACATATTGCTGTGATAACCTCATACATTTACTGTTGTAACAGGGTTTGTTGCAACATATATCCTATGAGGTATATGAAGTCAGTAACCGTCACAGCTTTCACCATCTACAGACTGCAATCCTCACACTACCTTCTGCAGTTTACAGATATATGCTCTGTGGGTAACACATGAAACCAAAGACACCACACACTGCCCAGTCTGCAGATGACCCTACAGATGGGGATTCCTCATAAATATAGCACTGACATGGCAGGTATTAAAACATATAGGACAGCCATATCCACACACATCCTGTTAAACCAACATTACTCCAAATGCAGTATAGCAGCACTTACAGTCTGTAGTCAGGTCAGACATCCCCCTCCTGCGTGGTGCCCTGTTTCCACAGTGTATGTTAGAGGTAAATGCCCAATCCATATGACATGCTGTTTGCCAAACAGATCGAATTCCTGCTCACAGTGAATGAAAAGGCCCAACACCAACATGATGTTCCTAGATATTGGAGTGCGTTTCCATGCAATTGGCTATGGGAATGTTACCACAGCTGTTCCACATGCAATCAGCTAGAGGAGGGCTGCAATTCGTGCAGAGGCCATCAGCTGATCATAAGCATCACTTAAAATACACATGTTGCTGCCCAAGCAAAGCAGGTGTAGGTCTCCACATCCACCAGAGAGGGAGTGAGAGAGGCAGACAGAGGCAAAGACAAGTCAGGGAGGCGTGGGAGAGTAAAACTTAAGCATATTTGTGTCACACCCCAACCAGCACAGGGTATCAACCCCCTCACGACTATGTAGTGCTATTAGATTTCTATGCAGTTATTGGATGTGCCACATAGGTTACATGTTGTGGAGCCCTCAGAATGTATATGTGATGGTGAGTGACATCTGCAACAGGGATATGGTAGCTATACGGTAGGTGTAGTATATGTGCCTGTCCGCATGAACAGGTGCCAGCATCAACACAGCCACATTCTCACAGTGACACACTTGGCAGGGCCAGGAATACAACTCATCACTAGTCAGATTGCCACAACACATTACTGTGCAGGTATCACATGCATCACATGGGTCATACGGAGGTTATATGAGCAAAGGGTATGGTGAGGTGTCCGACATCAGACATCATGCTTCAGTATGCCAGTGGGGGTTGTAGTGAGTGTGAACATACGCATCATACAACACACACACATACACAGGGTGCCAGTACTGACATGCATGGGTGCATTGATTCACAGGTGTGTAGTGGTCAACTGTGCCAGATGGCTAAACAAGGCAAGGCAATGGGTACACCTTGGCATCAGGCCACGACAATGGTCTGCATTGTGGCTCAGGGGTGTAGTTTCTGGATTTGCCCACACAGGTGGGTACTGCATCCACCATCCAGTCACCTGCTGACTATTGCATGTGTACAATGTTGTGCATTGCTTGCCATGTGTGTGTTCCTTAGTCCATGAAATGGACGGTGTCTGTAATGTGCACACCTCTCATGTGCATGTACAGTGACATGTGGAACAGTACCTGGGGTGTCTGGCCCATGTTGTGTACACAGATTATCATCAGATGTGCCAGTCCTTGCCTCATGTGGCGGAAACTGGTAATGGACAGCAGGTTTACCCTGGACCTACACTGATAGCATGCAGGTTTACCCTGGACCTACACTGATAGCATGCTAACGGCATTTCCTGGTGTCAGTGGCATCTGTCCATACAGGGCATGTTTTCAGGCATGGTATGGCTTTTGTGGGTCACATTTGACGGCACCACAGGTTTTGCGGGTGTCTACTGGGGAACATGGGGAAGGTGCACTGTCTGCATGTACGTGCCTACTGGACAGATAGACAGGGTGCCATACCCTCTGTAGGCAATTACAATCACTCCATAGTTACTATCAGTGGGAAATATGCAGTGTACTGCCAACATAGAGGCTGTTGCCTAGGCAAGTGGGTGTGTGTGTGTGTGTGTGTGTGTATGAGA
Source organism: Protopterus annectens (assembly GCF_019279795.1). Lineage (NCBI taxonomy): Eukaryota > Metazoa > Chordata > Ceratodontiformes > Protopteridae > Protopterus > Protopterus annectens. The sequence goes on along the minus strand of NC_056731.1, from coordinate 1,026,966,830 downwards.
CATGGGATGAGAGTGCTCTCAGAGTAATACTAGGGTTGCTAACTTTGTTTGCCTGGCCTTGATGTCACATGTATGGGTATGGATTTGCACCCCAGCCTCTTGGCTATTTCACATCTGTTATCCCTGTACGGTGGGCATTGTGATATATACTAGGGCCACCATATAAGAAATTTGCAAAACCCACTCCACATTGGGCCCAGTTGTTGCACACTCACAACCACCTCCACACAGAATCTGAGTTTTACACACTTACATACAGACACAGACACAGACACACACACACACACACACACACACACACACACACACACACACACACACACACACACACCATATCTGGGATTACAACTCCTACCCAACTAGTTCATTACACTACAGCATTACGCAGTTATAGTATGCGCCATTGAGATTACTGGAGTACTCCTTCCCCAAAGATGTATTTCACATTGGTAATTCTGCTGATGTCATCCAAAGTAGGGCATTCAAATTGTAGTGAGTGTGGCTAGGCTAAAATGTATTGCTCCCTACACAGACACTGACACACACAAAACATCCACAAATGACATGTGTGGGAATAGAATCCCTAACAGAGGTCTATATCACACTACAGCATGAAGCCGTTATAGGATGTACCACGGGGATTACTGGAGTACTCCTTCCCCAAAAGTGTATATCACATTGGATGACATCAGCAGGCTTGCCAAAGTACGGCATTCGCATTGTAGTGAGTGTGGCTAGGCTAAAATGCATTGCTCCCTACACAGACATTGAAACACACACAAAACATCCACAACCGACATGTGTGGGTATAGAACCCCTAACAGAGGTCTATATTACACTACAGCATGAAGCTGTTATAGGATGCACCACGGGGATTACTGGATAAATCCTTCCCCAAAGGTGTAGATCACTTTGGATGACATCAGGAGGATTGCCAAAGTAGGGCATTCGAATTGTAGTGAGTGTGGCTATGCTAAACTGCATTGCTCCCTACACAGCCATTGAAACATGCACAAAACATCCAGAACTGCCATGGGTGGGAATAGAACCCTACCAGAGTTCTATATCACACTACAGCAGTACGCAATTATGGCACATGCTACGGAGATTACTGGGCTACATCCTTCCCAGAGGTGCATTTCTAGGTGGATGACATCAGCAGCCTTACCAAAGTAGAGCATTCGAATTGTATGGAGTGTGACTACCCTAAAATGCATTGCTCTCTACACAGACAGAGTCAGACACACACACACAGACACACACACACAGACAGACACACACACACAGACAGACACACACACACAGACACACACAGACACACACACACACACACAGACACTTGCTAACTCTGGGATTAGAACTCTTACCTAACTAATTTATCATATTACAACAGTACACAGTTATAGGATGCACGATGGAGATTAATGGGCTACAACCTTCCCAGAGGTGTATTTCTAGGTGGATGACATCAGCAGCCTTGCCAAAGTAGTGCATTTGAATTGTAGGGAGTGTGACTACCCTAAAAAGCATTGTTCTCTACACAGAGTCAGACACACACACACACACACACACACACACACACACACACACACACACACACACACACACACACAGTTGCCATGTCTGGGAATGGAATTCCTACCCAACTAGTTTATCACACTACAGCAGTACGCAGTTATGGGATGTGCCACAGAGATTACTGGGCTACAACTCTCCCAAAGGTGTATTTCACAGTGGATGACCTCAGCAGGATTGTCATAGTAGGGCTATGGGGAGGGCAGTGCGTGTGCATGGGTCATAACCCATTCTTCTATAGGTTGACACACCATATGCGGGCACACACAGGGTCATATTTCATAGGTAAGTGTATACAGCTGCTAGATAACTACTTCCTTGTACAGTCATGTTGCACAGCTAGCACGTGCACCACAGTCTGTAATGTTTGCAGATACCAGTGGCTAGTATCTGCAGTGAGTGACATTTGAACCTCATGTGGTTGTGGACCTTTGGTTGTGTGGGACAGGGCTGGATGGCTCCTTGTCACTGTCACCCTCTTCCACACATCTATGTACGTCTACCTTTGCCTTATTATAGTGTGTTGTCCTTACATATATGTCTGCATTCCTATCCACAGTGTGTGCAAAGCATGAGTGGTGCATACTGAGGATTGTCTGCACCAACAGCTGTGACTGCCAGATATATCTGATCCACTGGTGTTTGCAGGCATGGCCTTAAGTGTGTGAGCATGCCCAGTATGACCTTTCAGTATGTTGACTGACATTGCCTTTATTTCTCTAAGTGTGTGAGCATGCCCATCTGTACTGAATGTGTGGCTAGAGTCCAGGTAGTTTGTACTGCAGTGCTGACCTTTGTGTTTTACCACTACAGTAGCATGTTGTTTCTGCAGGGTATCCATCGATCATTTGGCATGGACCGTTACTACATTTCTGCATAGGATGGGGGGGCACACCTGACTATTTCTACACAGGATTGGGGGGGGCACACCCGAGTGTTACTACATTTCTACGTAGGACGGGGAGGCACACCACACTATTTCTACACAGAACTGGGAGGGGGCACACCTGACTTATTACATTACTACGTAGGATGGGGGGCACACCTGACTATTTCTACATTTCTACACAGGATTGGGGGGGCACACACCTAACTGTTATTACATTATGTAGGATGGGGGGGGACAACTTACACTTATACACATTTGCTCTGACTTTACTGGTATGTCAGGAACTCCATTCCATTCTGTGCCCTTAACTATCAGGCTGGCTTGAGGCATACCAGTGTACTACAGATCTTAGCTTTGGTTGCCCTACATATTAATGTCAGACTTCGTTCCCTTCAGAACTAACATCCCACTGCCTGACCTGTGGTAATCTGTCTGTGTAGGCCTTGGGGGGAGGTTACCCATAGCCATCATTCAGAGGCCATAGCACAGGCTCTGTTTGTGTTTGCCAACACCTGTCCTGCTGGCTGAGATTGCTGTTGGGTATGTGAACCTCCCTGACTGGCATGTGTGGGTATGTGAACCTCCCTGACTGGCGTGTGTGAGTCATATGGACACACGTGTCGCCCAGCACATTTCCTGTAGTGGTTTTTGACACCCTGTGTAGTACTGGCCACTATGGCAACTCCAGTATGTGTTCCAGATGTCATGGTGCAACTATGGGTGTCTACTTTCTGCTGCCATAACATTCAACCACCCAATTCCCTTGCATGCTCACATCCATATCATAGATACAGACAACGACACATTCTACTCCATTTGGCAATTGGTAGGTTGATTGACTTACCTTGTGGGTGTGCTAGGATTGCGGATAGTGCTGGAGGGCTGCCTATGTCAGATGCACATAGTATACTCCCTTTACATGGTTGAGCACAGGTAGTGTCATGTTTGGCATCCCTTTTTCTATATGTGAGAGTCAGAGAGGTGTCATTCCCTGGGTCCCTACTGTGTCAGCGTATGTGCTATGCATTGTCCCTTTGCCGCGGCCTTTGCATACTGAGCATGTCTCCATCTGCCTATTGGGGCAGGCTCGAGTTGTTCCTCCTCCAAGTCACTCTGTGCCTGTGCAGGCCTTGGCATTGGTGGTGGTGGTGGGGGGGGGGTAGCTGTGTGGCCCTGCTCCGTGCTGTTCCTGCTGCAGCTGTTTCCGCAGGATCATATTGTGTAACATGGCACATACCATAACAATTTGGGTACATGTAGCTGGCGAGTACTGCAAGGCTCCATCGGATGTGTCCAGACACAGGAACCATGACTTGAGCATCCCAAACAAGCTCGATTACAAGTCTGGTCCGTGAGTGTGTCTCATTATGGTGTTCTTGTTCAGGTGGGTGTGCATTTATGATGGATGTTATCAGGCACTACTCCAGTGTGTAACCAGCATCCCCCACTAGGTGACAGTAGGGGAGGTCCCCAATGGCAAATCTCTGGTACAGCTGCGTCAGATTCCAAATGTGGGAATCGTGATAGCTTCCAGGGCAGCCAGCACACACATTCATTATAATGCCCTGGGCATCACAGACAACCTGGCAGTTGATGGAGGGGATGCCCCTGCGGTTGATGTAAGCCCTACCCTGATCACTGGGTGGTGCTTTGATGTGTGTGTGTGTGCAGTCTATAGCACCCACTACCTCAGAGTATTCTGCTATTTGGTGGAAGAGATGCATATTGCTGGCCAACACCTCAATGGTGTTGAGGAAATATACGTGCTCACTAGCATATGCTTACATGACATCCAGGAACTGGTGGAATACTCTGGATGCTGATGCCTGTGAGATCCCCA
>NC_056731.1:1026955026-1026957526 GCF_019279795.1 Protopterus annectens | reverse complement strand
GAAGTATATCTAAACTTCCTAGAGGGGAGGTATAAGGAACTTTGGTTTAACATAGCATGACATTGCCTACAGTTCCCACATGCATAGGTACAGAGTTTCCTCTTAACCATATCTAATTTATCCCCTTGCTTAACTTCTAAGAGTTCCTTTAAATTCATATCCATTTTCCTAACAAAATGTGGAATTAATGGGGTGTGGGCTTTAATGTCTTCCTGTAACCTAAGAATGGGCCAGTATTTACAAATAATTTGTTCAATTTTGTCCGAGTTGCTGGAGAAGGTATGTACAAAACTACTTTTTACCTGAGAAGTGTCTATCTGTTGACTGTAAGTCAACTCAGTTAGTCCAGAACCCAGTAAAGGGGCATATTTAACTTCTCTGTTTTGACTCACTTCTAGTACTAAACTCTCTATTAGACTTTCAGGGTAGTCCTTTTCCATAAAAAGCTTCTTCAAAGTCATGACTTCTTCCTTGAAAATGTCCAGAGTACTAGATATTCGTGAAGCCCGGATCAGTTGTCCCTTTACTATCCCCTTTTTTGGTAAAAGGGGTGTCCACTATGATAATTAAGGTAGGCATTCGAAAAGGAACTCTTCCTATATATTTTTGACTGGAAGCATTGGATTAACATAATCTTTAAAAAGGGTGACGTTCAAATAGTGCAGCCTGTCATTATTAATCTTATGAGTTAATCTCAAAAATGGAAATGGTGTTGTGTTGTTAATGTAGCCTAAAAAATCGAATAGGCTCTTCTCGTCCCCCTTCCATAAGATCCAGATGTCCTCTAGAAATCTCCGATAATATATTATGTCCTGGTACCAAGCACTTGTAAAGATAAAGCTCTTTTCCCAGTAATACAATACAAGGTTGGCATAAAGGGAGGCACACGAGGCCCCCATTGCCACTCTTCTGGCGATAAAATTCGCCATTAAAGTGCATGAAGTTGTTTTCTAGTATCAGCTCCATAAGTTCTAATAAAAGGTTAGTTGTTCCAGAACTCAACTCTGATTCAGTACTCAAGTAATACCCAAACCACTCTAAACCTGTCTGGAGTGGGATACTCTGAAACAGATCGATGACATCTACTGTGACCATAACTATTTTTGGATGAAAAAAAGTTTGGTCAATCCCTTTCAGGAAGTCCCAAGAATCCGTGCAAATATGCTTTATTTTAGCTAGTTGTTGTTTCAATGAAAAATCAATAAATTTTGCCAAGGGTTCTGTAACACTTCCCTCCCCTGAAACAATCGGTCTAAATTTAAGTGGGTCTATTGACTTGTGTGTCTTAGGAATCCCAAAAATTTGAGCAATCTTAGGTTTTTTAACAAATAAATAATTGTAAAGTTGTTTGTTAATCACATTTTGTAATAGATGGTCTTGTAACGGATAGTTTATTTTAGCATATGCTATATGAATCTAATTTTTTGATACTAAATCATACTATTCAGGGTCCTGCAACATGTCATGTATAAATGCTTCGTAGTCAATGGTGTACATCAGGACTGTTCCCCCTCCTTTGTCCGGCTTCATAACCCTACAACCCTCTTTTCTCAGGTGCTTGATAAGTGCCAATTGATCTTCAGGTATATTGTTAGGCACCTTGGTGTAATTTTGTTGTTAAAGCTTCCTGATATCATTCTCCACAAGTTCCTCGAAAATTTTTAAGGAGGGATGAGTAGGAGGATTAAAAGTACTCTTCCTAGTAAGGGTTAGAATTTATTATTAGAACTTATGGAGCTGGTACTAGAAAACAACTTCATGCACTTTAATGGCGAATTTTATCGCCAGAAAAAAGGAGTGGCAATGGGGGCCCCGTGTGCCTCCCTTTATGCCAACCTCGTGTTGTATTACTGGGAAAAGAGCTTTATCTTTACAAGTGCTTGGTACCAGGACATAATATATTATCAGAGATTTCTAGATGACATCTGTATCTTATGGAAGGGGGACGAGAAGAGCCTATTCGATTTTTTAGGCTACATTAACAACACAACACTATTTTTGAGGTTCACACATAAGATTAATAACGACAGGCTGCACTATTTGGACGTCACCCTTTTTAAAGATTACGTTAATCAATGCTTCCAGTCAAAAATATATAGGAAGAGTTCCTTTTTGAATGCCTACCTTAATTATCATAGTGGACACCCCTTTTACCAAAAAAAGGGGATAGTAAAGGGACAACTGATCCGGGCTTCACGAATGTCTAGTACTCTGGACATTTTCAAGGAAGAAGTCATGACTTTGAAGAAGCTTTTTATGGAAAAGGACAACCCTGAAAGTCTAATAGAGAGTTTAGTACTAGAAGTGAGTCAAAACAGAGAAGTTAAATATGCCCCTTTACTGGGTTCTGGATGGTTACAGTTGGTGACAGTGAATGCTCAAAACAGCAAACATTCTTTCTGTCATGTTTTTCTGGCACAGTGCTGTATGACAATTTGTCCTTTCCCAGTTGTGCGACCTCTGAGTAGGTATATATAATTAGCAGGGATGGGGGGTGCAA
>NC_056731.1:1026700026-1026950026 GCF_019279795.1 Protopterus annectens | reverse complement strand
GGGTTGAACAGTTAAAGTCAAGCCTGGATAGTGCACACTTAGCACGGCTGAAAATGCAACCTGGTATGTTATCTGGTCCTATAGAAACAGTATTTTTAGCACTGGATATTGCACACTCAGCACTGATGAGAATGCAGCCTGGTATATTATTTGGTCCTACAGAAACAGTATTTTTAGCCTTGGATAGTGCACACACAGCACTGATGAGAATGTAGCCTGGTATGTTATTTGGTCCTACAGAAACAGTACTTTTAGCCTTGAATATTGCACACTTAGAACTGATGAGAATGCAGCCTGGTATGTTATTTGATTCTACAGAAACAGTATTTTTAGCCTTGGATAGTGCACACTTAGCACTGATGAGAACACAGCCTGGTATGTTATTTGGTCCTACAGAAACAGTATTTTTTAGCCTTGGATAGGTCACACTTAGCACTGATGAGAATGTAGCCTGGTATGTTATTTGGTCCTACAGAAACAGTATTGTAGCCTTGGATAATGCACACTTAGCACGGATGAGAATGTAGCCTGGTATGTTACTTGGTCCTATAGAAATAGTATTTTTAGCCTTGAATAGGGATTCTACAATACTGGAAATGCCGCGATGTTGCAGCGGTAGCATTGTTGCCTCACAGCAAGAGGTTATCCCATTCGATTCTCGACTGGAGTGCATGGAGTGCCTTCTGTGTGGAGTCTGCATGTCCTCCCTGCGGTTGGGTGGCGTTCGAAAGACATGCGTAAATGGGCGTGCCTTCATTGAAGGTTGGACGTCGAGCTGGCACCTCGGCATTCGTGAAAATCTACTGCCAATCATTAGTGGACCAGAGTTCCGCTGTGGGGACCCACAACAACATTCTAAAGTGATTACAAGGGAAAATAAATGTTTTGGGATTGGGGGTACAGCAATGTGGGTAGGTAGGGTAAAGTTAGCACTTAATTTGTCTGCTAATGTAGTGGCTATATCCCCAGGATCAGAATGTGAGATAGTATTATTATGGATAAGTTCAGTACATTGTTGTACATTATTCTTTAACTTCCTGGCATAACTGAAGAGACATGTATACTTTCCTTTGGTATCTGCAGTGACTTTTAAGAAAGTACTCTTCTTTAAATTTTCTAATAGCGCTCTGAAGTTTCTTGCTGGTAGGTTTCAGTGTGATCTTGAGGTGGGAGATGGGGATTTATTTACAACTCTTCATTATTTTTTTGTTACACAGTTCACTAATATGGGCGTTCCACTGGACAGGTAGATTCCTGAATTTACCATTTCATTTAGGGTAGACAGGTACAAACATTTCTCTTGAACTTTGTCTAAGTGTTTTGGGTTTCTAATACTGTGACAGGAATGGAACCCATGCTTGAGTCAGGGCATGATTAAACTTCAAGAAATTATTGTTGCTTCAGAATTTGATGTTTGCTAAAAGTGTTTTTCCCAGCATCCACAATGTATCCAGAACTGCCTCTTTCTGCAGTTCACATGGGATGACATGCATCAATAACATATTTAAAATAGTTTGAATATATATATATATTTTTAACTGAGTATCTTTATCCCGCATTACTCTAGTTTCTGCTTGCAAATCCTGATATTTTATGATTTTGTGCGTCTCAGTATGTAGGACACTATAATTGCATTGTGTAGTGATTTTAAAAATGAATGCTATTTTTGTTCTTTTTTTCCTTGCACTACTTTGCCTGGTTTTCTTGCTTCTGTTTTCTTAACTGCTAGTATTGGATGAGCCTACATGATCAGAACTTCAGCATTTTCTGTAGTGCTTTGTGCTTCATGTTTCTAATGCTTTTGAAATAGTTGTATGTTGCAGTGTTTACACAACACCCAGTGCAACAGTCTTGCCACATTGTTGTACCTTTCAGTGTACAGACTCTCAGTCATCAGTCTGTCACAATCAGCAATCAGCTGTGCAACCAGTTCCAGTTCTGTTTTACAGAAATTGCATGCATCTGTTTCATCAAATTTTCCAGTAGACTTTGTAAACTAAAGTATTTGTAGCCCTCTGTCTTGAGCTGTCATTATTAACCTTTCATTTTTTGGTTTAAATTTACATCTCATTAACCTTTTGTGCATCAAATCTTAATCAGCATGTACTTGCCACTATAACGGTGGTCTTTCTATTTTTTTTGTTCTTTTCGTTTTCTTCTGGTCTTTTCTTTAAATTCTTTATTCTTCCTTTTTTTCTTTGGTACTTTTTCACTGCCTGATTCTCATCATGGAGTACAATGCCCCCTTTATGTATTTACCCAGGCATATACAACAATTGGAACGTCCACAGGGGTTCCTCACTAAAAGAATACCGGGCATAAGTAAATGTCCTATACAGACTGCATCAAGGCTCTGTGCCAATATTCTGTCTCCTACAGGGTTTTGAGGGGGGAGATCTATGCCTGGCACGCAGGGCATTGTCAGACCCCACTCTGATGGACCTCCTGCATATCCACAAAACAAACAGCACCAGAATTACCTGTTCAAAAGACTTAAACCCGTCTGTAAATAGGACCTGCTGGAGAGATAAGTATGTATCCAAGAGACTACCGTCTCTATGGAACAGGCTCCCCATCCATGTGAAGCAGAGTCCCTCCCTAACCCAATTGAAGTGCAACTTGGACGATTGGATGGGAAACTGTAAATTCATCCCTGGTTTGGCACCTATATCTCTAATGGACACAGGTAATCTGTAAATGGTTCATCTCCCAGGCTCATGCTTACACTTACCAAGGGCATTATAACTTATCAGAGATTTGGGATGCATGGCTAGGCTTAAAAAGGCCCTTGTGGTCGTTAGCCTAGTAAACACCCATGAACATATAATCAATGTCTATTTTTTCCTATTTCCCCTCCTCTCTGAAATGCTTGTGTTAAAAGCAAAGATGTCAACTTAGACTTCTTCTCGTCATGCTTTGAAACTTTATTTTTTGGATCTGATGAAGTCAACAACTATATATGTAGTCCATGACTGCAGACCGGTAAATATGGTCAATTTCAAGGAGATGCATACCTCCTTCAGAAAGGCAGATACATATCCTTAGTATGCAACCGATTTTTATATTTTATTTGATAAGCTTGAAGCATTTTGAATTTTCTTCTCCAACAGATTCAGTGATGTTTGATGTCAGTTCATCACCCCCAAAGCTATATGTTAGAACAAAAGGAGCACCCGATTTATTTTATAGCTTGAACTTTATCTCTAGATGCAAATGCAGTTTTCAATATTAGCTTTAAGCTTCTGAAGTATTCCTTACAAAGCTTTGTTCTCATTTGGTCAAGTTTTATTTCTGACCCTTCATCTATTTCAGAATATTTATACACATACTGTCCTTGTCAAGTGCCTTTAAATCACATTCCTGTCCCAGGCTGATATTCTTGTTACGTAGTTGTTTCTATGCAGCTATTTAGATGCTGGTAAAAACTGGAGGGGAATGTGGCAGCTCTCTCACTTGGACCCATTTGCAGGGGATTATTGGGAATTTTGCTAACATCTTTTACAAACTGAAGTAGATTTGTCCTGGAGAGATCCCTTAAGATGGTTTTACTTTTGTGGTGGGGTGGTACCATTAAGCTATTTAGGGAAAGTAACTGATTTGTGATCAGATTTAACTAGGAGTCTGGTAATGTTGGATAAGGTATAGGTGGGGATAAGTTGGTAATGACTAGGTTAGGGATATTAAAGTCTCTAGTGAGTAGTTTTAGAATTTGCTCCTGTGCATTGGTATTAACATGGTTTAGGAACTGCAGAGCATATCCATTTTTAGAGTTGTAACTATGCCAGTCTTTACTTTGGTAATTGATGCCCCTTAGCAAAAGGTTTTTGATTTGATATTTAATGCCTCAGTGATCAAGTGATATCTTTCATTGATCTCTGGGAGACATTGGTAGGGATCTGAAGCTAGCAATGAAGTTAAAGTAATAGCTGGATCTACCAGGGCTCCAGGTACTACTGGCATCTTTGTTTGGATTCCTAGAAATGGGCACTGCCACCATAATGTTCTCGGAATTTAGGTCTGAGCTTGTTATATAGAACTATCTAATAGGAAGACTTTGCCTAAAAAGGCATTATAGAGAGAATAAAGGCTTTAGCAAGTATGAGAAGTGTAAGCCATTCCTAGTGAAACAGGAACTCTTATCTACCATCTCATCCTAGGCTGACACACACTAGATTCCCTTAGAATCTCACTGGCTTTTTAGCTAGTTGTTAAAACAAATTACCTTGTCTTGGTATTTAGGCATCATTCTTGGTGAAGGCAAGATACTATTCAAGACCAGAGCATTTAATCACTAAAACATGCATACTAAGTCCCATCATGTCTCTCTACATGTCTGTCTAGATACAGCACCTCAGGATATTCACGCCTACATGGGCCACCACAAAGTCGTACGCATACTTGTCTGGTTTAAGGGCCATTGTGACATCATGGATCCTGGCGCACTGTACAAGCAGATTACAGTCACCCTCTTCTTTTAAGTCTTATCACTGAGTGTGGAATCTGTATGCTTAACTATACAGTCACCTATGACTAAGATGTTTCCCTATACAGCAGCAGACTTTCTAGGCCTTATGGGCTTATACCTGCTTTCCTGTTAATTCTTGAGTGATCTATGTGCCGTATAAGGGAATGAAGAAGTAGTAGGCGTTTTTGGTGTGCTGAAGGCTGAGATCTTTTACAGTGTATTCTAAGAGGCTTTGGCAATTTTTTGCTTTACGGTCACAGCATAAGTTGAGGGCTTAGTGCTGTGCTGTGAAGTACTGTTACTGATGTGGTGTTGTAGATGTGTGATGCTAATTGATAGTGAACTGATATGGGAGGTTTGCTTCCATGTTTCTCAAATATTTCCATCTCTCTTGGGTCAGAAGCAGTTAACAGTCAAAAAGCATAAAACAGTTGCCACACTGCCTTAGATCACCTTATAAAATTAGACTGACCACAGATAAGGTGACAGCAGATTATGGAGCCATTTTGCCTGAGAATGGAGGACAAGGGCTGGTTATAATACTTGGACTGGAGTGAGGTTACAGTACAATAGCCTGATGGATTTTAAGCATGCCTATTCCAAATCAAACAGTATTAAAAACTGTAAATTATAAAACTATTAAATAATATTTATAATATTAAAATCAAAATACATAAGCTGAATTTGTAAAGCTTACTTATACCTCCCAAAAGAATTAGATACATATAGTGGTCAGGATTCACGAAGCCTCCGTGTAAGAGTTATAACTCTTACACGGAGGCTGCAGTTAAACGGAGTGATGTCAGCATGCTTTGCATATTCATGAGAGCATGCTGAATCACACCTAAGGCTAACATGGTCCATGTAAGACAGTAGGGGGCGTGTCCGTAGGCCAAGCCTTGTAAGCGGACACGCCCCCAGAAGAGTAAAAGTGCCCAAAGTAAACACCCACGACAGAGTCCACGGAAATGTGAATAAACACAACACAACACATGCCCCCACAGACTATGAACAGAAAATATATAAATAAACATGTTATATATTTTTTTAAATTGTAAAAATGTTTAACCTTGAGTGCGCTCGTTTGCGCGGGCGTGCCCGTAGCGCAGCTACAGTTAGCAGTCAGTGGGAAAGCATATAAGAACTAAATATGCAAAGTAAGCCAGGAAGCAATAGCGTAGCGGTAGAGATGTTGGCTGAAGAGCAGGCATTCATGGTTCGAGCCCCCACAACACAAATTTTTATTTTTAGCAAAATAAGCACGAAACAAGTCCCTGACAAATATGTACACATAAAACCACATTTTATATAAAATGTAATGAAAGAGCCCATTTATATTGAAGAAATGTCAGGTAACAAAAGAATGAAAAATGCCAGATGTGCCCATAGCTGAGCTACAGTTTAACAGGGTGAGTGCATCTGCCCGTAAGTAAGCAGTGGTTTAACTGGTGCAAAATGAGTGCCCGTAGCTGAGCAGTGGTTTAACACGCTGGATCTAAGTGCCCCTAGCTGAGCTGAGCGTAATATGCATGCCGATAGCCAAATGAGGCTTAAACCAGCGTACCCAGTTTGCGCGGAGCTGCGCACCGCTCAAACAAGCTAACCGACGGGCAACGTTGAGCAAGCCGTATCAAAACTGCCTTTACACAGACACACCCCTCAGCATGTCTAGAGAGTCATGAAAAATAAAAAGTAGTGGCCAGGTTCGAACCCAGGATACTATACACCATAGTCAAGGTACCAAACCACTAAGCCATAGTCAAGGTACCAAACCACTAAGCCATGACAGCAGTACCTATAAATGCAATAATAGCTAATATATAGGAATGAATACAAACTGGAGCATGACAATGCAGGTTTACTGAAGTTGATACAATTCCAAAATGGCCAATCACAGATATGTGCGGGAAAAACGGACTATATAAGCCCCATAAGCGGGAATACACAGCATAAACGATTGTAGAACTGAACTACAGGCAGAATGACAGGAGTAGGAGAGTGTAGTTGCTTTCGAGCACAGAGGTGGGGCGTTGAGGAGTCCAGGTACATGGTCTGGCTCCTAGTCCACAATCATGAGGCCCAACTCATGCAGGGCCAGGTCCTCTGGGGAGCATACAGGGCTGAGGCATGGGACCGGTTGGCTCATGATCTCACCAGTGCCACAGGGATTCCAAGGACTGGTGAGCAGGTCCATCACCACCATGCGGACCTGAAGAGACGCAAGCAAGACCAACTGAACCTTTGGATCCAGGAGGCCCGGCAAATGCCCAACGCCCCACTACTGAGCAAGTTACATTTAATTATGTATGTAAGAAATTAAACTAGCTGATATTATGGAGATGTGTATTCCAATATTACTTCATTTATATTACAGCTGCAGGTGTCCTTTCTGTGAACCGCAGAGCCTATGGCGATAGGCTGGTGTGGTTGCGCCACCAGGCAGGTCAGTAATCCACTACAAGTAACTGTAAAGAAATACAAAAGTATGACAGTCAGCAAAAGAGTGCAGTGTAGTCACTAAGGAATAAAATGTGCAAGTAACAGTGTGAAAGTGTCTGCAAGTATTGCTTGATTACAAAAGTGTGTTTCAGCCTGTAAGCCAAACAGAAAAATGAAAATGTCTGACATAAATTCTGAAATAAAAATGCCCCAACAGTAAGAAAATAGTACACAACCTGCAGCAGGCTGAAAAGTATAGCTGCAGAAGATGATGAAATCACGTGTGAAATATATCCCTGTTGAAATACTGAAACATGACAGAAGTGAGACTGCTGGAAAGGATTGTAATAACTACAGGTAATACATGTCAATAAAGCCTAGAAGTAAGTACCATCCTGAATAGTAAAATGAAAACAAGTGAGAGAGTGTGAGAAAGTGTCATGAATCCAGCCATACAGTAGTAATAACCCATGAATAAAGTATACTGCAGTCAAGACAGAATGAAATGCATGTGAGAATCAAAACCAAACAGTGAAATCTGTTCAAAGTGTTACTGCATCTGGAACGTGTATCCCAAAATCTGGATATGTTGCTCTCAGTCTGCAATATGCAGATAGTATGATTGTCTGATATACCAAACATCCACACTTGTCTACAGCTATATAAAGCAAATGTAGCAGGATGATGTAGCTGAACAAAGCTAGATATGAATGTGTATGAAGAACAATAAAATGTATAATGATGTTGCAGTAACAGTCCTATCACCAAGTTGAAAGAGTTATCATATAGGAAACTGTAGTTAGAACAGTAGTGTGTATATGTCTGTAGCTATTAGAAATGTACAGCATATGTATTGGTATTTGAAGGTGTTAATATTATTTTCTTCACCCCTCCCTATAACCACATATAACCCATTCCACGTGAAAATGGTATGTGCAATCACAATTAACACCCCTGGACATTTGTCCTGTTGGGTCATATATATTTTGCATGTCCGTTGATGCATCTGCCCTGTTCATACATCCAAACCTGATGGCCTGTTGCCATCAATTAACCCTGCATGTTGTTGGACTGTGTATTGCTGTTCAAATTATGCATGTGTTATGCACGCTGTTCAATGGTGTGAATATCTGGGTGTTTAGTTAATGGGAATACTAATGCATGCCGTTACAACTAATTGTGAATAGTATTATATGTCACTAACCCAAATTGTCATGACATAATGCAAAACATAGGACGACAGGGAAGGTGGGTTCCAGCGGACCTACCTCTCCCACCTCAGCTGGCGAGTGCACCTGGCACTAGTGCCCAGTCTGGACCCTCCTCTGGTGGCCCTGTGCCACCTGTGGGTGGAAGCGCTGCAGGGGATGGTGCTCGCCCCCCCCTCTGTGAGTGTGGCCGGAGGAGAACCACCACTCACCCTCCGTAGTGTCCAGACTGTGGTGTGTAGGGAGATTCGGGACTCTGTTCTCGAGCCCCTACGCCAGCTTGAGGCACGGGTGGCACAACTTACGGGCATGCCTGTTGCCCAGCCTACACAGCCCCCAGCACAGCCCTGTCCTGGACAGTGAAGGAACAGTGGCAACTGCCTATGGGTGGGGATATCGGTTCCACTGTTGCCATCTGTTATCTCATGGGCTCTGGATATCCAAACCTCCATCCCAGTCAATTGTGTAACCCCCCCCCACACATGTCATACACCGCCCTTGTATGCGTCTTGTTTGTCTTGTCTGTTTACCTATCCAACCTACCTCCCCAGCTGTACTGACTTCCTTCACCTGACATACCACTCTCACCTGAAAAAAAAAAAAAGGGCACTCTGTACCCACAAAAAAATTACGCCCCATACATAGCTGCCCATTCCGCACATATGTCTACCAGACATGGAAACTATCAATTACAATTGGCTGTACAACAAGTATTACTGTTGTCCTTACACCTCTCTCAGGGGTGGAAGGTATCAAATGTCACACCAAATTACAAACATATGCACAGCTGTTGCTGATGAAGGAATGGGCAGCTATGGGCCTTACCTATATCCCTCCTGCAAAACCCAAGCTTGTTTCCCTGCTGTCTTACCCTCTTTGTGAACCTTTTTCACCACTTTCCTGTCTCCCCATTTTCATTTCTTTCAAAGAAAATTGTGCGGGTGTGCGCAAGAGTAAGCACGTTTAAGCGGTTGTAAGTGGGTGTGCGCTTGTGTACGCGGAGCTAAACGCCAGTGTGCATGCGTTAGCTCTGCGCAAACCAGCAGTAACCCGGTTACAACTGCTTAAAAGTGCCTTAGTCACTTTGATCGACAGGTCCTGTAGTCCGTTCAGAAGCAAAATAAAATCCCACTGGCAGTCCTGAACCCAGGACCTTGGAAACAGTAGTCTGCATGACTTACCACTAAGCCATGACTCTTATACAAGAACATTGTGCTAAAATAAATATATCATGTAATAGTAGGAATGAATGTAAAGGGAATATAGGATGTGTAGTACACAAAGCATATCATTTAGAATTACTGTCAAAACTAGTGGATTTCCATAATAGTAGTGTGTGAACCGAAACAGCCATGCTAGTTGGTAGCTAGTAGGTAATAATGTCACTATAGCACCTTGCAAGCCACACACATACTCACAGCAGGATAATCACTGCCCATACCCCTCAACCTCTTACAGGAACACATCCGGACCAAGTAATAAAATATGTGGAGCAAAGGCCCAAAACCAGGGACACATTACAAATAATGTTACAACAAACACAGACAGTTCAGAGAGTAACAGGGTCTGCATTTTGTGGGATGTTTGGAAGGGTATGAAGTCTGGAACTTGAATGTTTGTCACTATATTGTGACTTGAGCCCAGAGTGATTTGCCAGAAAAAGCTGTGCATGAGATATTGACGAAAATGAGTCAGAAATGTGGACAACCTGCAAATATTTGTACACACGAGAGGTCCGACACCACCATATTTGAATAGTTAAGAGTCTAGACATAGCAACAGTGAATATCTTACACGGATGCCCCACAGACTCCATGTGAAATGTACAAACAGTAGGCAGAAAGGTGTACCAACACATGCAATGGTAACTATGGAGTCCTGAAAGCATTCACCACTTGCATGGCAGAATAAGTGTAGTAATACATATGCTCATGCTAACCCACAGTCACAACTGCAGCATACCAGACAATTTAATGGGTGTACACCACTGATATGTACCATTCCATGAGGCAGACAGATGAACCTGAGAGTCTCTTAGGCCTGATCAGCAGCATACTCAAATACCCTAATAGATGTCAAGGCCCACACCACGGCCAGAGCACACTGCATGCTGTAACACCCTAGCAGATATAGCAAGCATTCCAAGGTGTGAATGTACATGACACCTAGCAGGCATACAAGTAGTGACTGTAAAGGGCAAATATTGAAGCCTTAGCAACAAAGTGCAAGCAAAAGTGAATGGAAAGCACACACACACATTAACAGTAGTAGTAGTTGTAGGTGTCAGTGTACATACACAGTTAGTACAGGAAAATGGAGAAATGAATGGAGGAATGTTAATCTACAACACAGCTGGAAATATGGGAGAGATACCAACCTTTACACTCACAGAACATTGTCCACAGCATACCAGCATGGTCCCTGCCCTTAAAATCTGAAAGGGCTATGCCTATCTCACATACCTTTTTATAGCACTGTTCTGAAATCACAGTGAGAACTGCAATGAGTACACAACTGGCTGCATGCAATTAGCAAATGCTGGCTAACAACTGGTGCAGAGGCCATAACATGGGCATATGCAGATACCTACAAAAGTATGCTGTACTCCCAGTCCACACATGCAATACTTTCACTGCACCCTGAGGAGGACGTGAGAGACAGACAGAGAGAGAGAGAGAGAGAGAGAGACAATTGAAATTAAGTAGACACAAACAAAACTGTTCAGCAACAGCCACCTGAAAGCTGACAACTGAGAAGTGGAGCAGCAGGACAGAAAACCAGACGGCAACACAAGCAGCTGTGACAAACACAGGTAATGTAAAGTAATACTATAAAGGTCTACATACTGTGAACCCTCCATATGTGTCATTGGTCTGTATCCATATGTATATGAATATGTGTAAAGGGCAGGGGACATACAGCAACTATCAGTGAAGGCTGTACATACATTTGTATGCGAGAGCATCTATGTGCACATATCAATGTAGGTTGACTGTAGGTTGTAGTGCAATGTACAAAGTAGGTTTCACAGTTATGTATGTTTAGCAGTATGTTAGTGTGTGTATACAGTATGGTAGACAAACATGTTGATATACCTGCTAAAAACAGAGCCAAAAGAACAATTGTTATAAAAGCATAAGCAAGCAGCCCCCTGAAGTCAAGAGGCAATAAATCCAGGCTGAGAATATATCCAAAGATATAAATAAAGTCCACAGAAGATAAATCAGGTACCAGTTTAATGGCGGACACAAGCGCTTTCACATAGCTTCATCAGGTGTAACCATTTCATCTAAAAACACATCTTTATACATGCATTAATTGATCACATGACTGAAACTTTTAAAGAGACAGAACTCATTTTATACTAATATAATATAAACAAATAACTAAATACAAATAACAAATACAAATACAAATAAAAATGTAGAAACAGATGAATTATATATATATATATATATATATATATATATATATATATATATATATATATATATATAAATATGAGTACTACTATTAAAACGTAGCTTAAATAAAACTCAAGTGCCTAAAAAGTACATCTCCTATTTAGTGGTCTGTTACGTAATATGGGCTTGATAGGAACACATTCATTGAGACTATGTCCTATATGGGATCTCAGTCTAACTATCCATTTTGCTTCTGTCTCTTCAGTTTTAACTCTCACATCACCCCCTCTATTATTCTCATAGATAACAGATAGAACTCTGAAAGTAAATTTATGATGTTCACCCATGGTGCTAATATGTTTTGCCAGAGCATTGATTCTAGACTTCTTTCTAATGTGATATAGGTGCTCTCTCATTCTCTCTCTAAGAGTTCTGTCTGTCTTGCCTATATAGAAGCAATGACATTGTTGGCACTCAGCCAGATAAACAACATGTATGGTCTCACAAGTGGCACTTACCCTGATATCAAATGTTCTTGTTGTGTCAGGGTGATGAAATATTATAGAAGTATCTATGTGTGGGCACTGCGGACATTGACCACAAGGTTGTGTGCCTTTAAACTCAATGGTAGGTTTCTCTGTTCTTACCCCACATAATCTCCTAAACAAGTTCTTTTTGTTCTTGAATGTATACTGGGGTCTAGCACCAATTAAAGAGGAAATTGTGGGTTCAGTAACCAATACCTGCCAGTTTCTATTAATAATGTCTGTATAGTGCTTGATATCTCTAGCATAGGTAAGGCAGAGACTGAGCTTGGGTTCCTTGCTTTTATTATATCTGGGAGCAGCATTGGAAAAATACAGTTTGGCTTCATTAAATCTCTTACGTCTCACCATCATCTCATTCTTGTTGATATTATAGGTATGATACCCCCGGTCCTTTAACTCCAAGTTGGTAGTATGCATCATTTGTTCGTACTCAATCGGGTCTACAGTGAGTCTTGATGCTCTAAAAAATTGGTTACGTGCAACATTGTCAAAAACTAATTCTGGGTGCATACTTTGTCTAGAAAGAAGGTTGTTAATCCTGCATTCCTTCCTATACATTCTGGTACTAAGGTTACCTAATATGTCCTTATAGATATGGACATCCAGGAAATTAATTCCGGTATAAGAATAATTAAAAGTAAATTTTAAAAAGTCAGTGGTTTTGTTCAGGTATTCAATAAAGAGCTTCAGTCCATCTAAGGTGCCTTTCCATAGAAAGAAACAATCGTCTACAAATCTTCTATAGAAATGGATGTATGGTGCATATATACTATTAAAAATGTAATCTGTCTCCCATGTGACCATAACTATATTGGCGTAGCTGTTTGAACAGGAGCTGCCCATTGCTACTCCATTTTTCTGCCAGTAGATGTTATCATTAAAAATGAAAATGTTGTTATAGAGTACCAGGGCTATCAATTTTTGTATAACTATAATCTCTGTGGCATTATATGTGCCAACTTTTGTCAGTAATTTTCTCATAAAGTCTATACCCAATGTGTTGGGTATAACTGTTAAAAGGGAGACAACATCTAACGTAACCAAAATATATTCACCATCAGCAGTTCCTTGATTAGTAAATGCATATAAATCTCTTAAAAAATGTTCAGTGTCTTTCAAGACATGGTGCATAGTATCTAGGACAGGTCTCAGTTTTTTCGCCACATAGATTGAGATGGCCTCTGTTGACCATCCCCTTACAGAAACTATGGGCCTCATAGGTGGTCTAGTACTATTCTTGTGCAGTTTCGGAAGCCCTTGTATAACAGGCACCACTGGTTTAGAAACCAAAAAATAGTGTACCATTTCATCAGTAATAAGGCATTCAAATTGCATGCTCTTAATTGCGTTAATAATCTCTAAAATCATTTTATCTACATGTGCTCTATTTATAAGTTGATAAAAATTATTATCACTGAGCATTTCATACATCAATGAATCATAGTCTATTTTATCTAAGACAACTATTTGTCCCCCTCTGTCAGCTGGTCTAATTACCAAGCTGAAATCGTTCAAGTTTATTCAATGTATCTAGTTCATCTTTGCTAAGGTTATGCTTCTTGTAAAAGTTAATGTTATTAAACACTAATAATAAACAAGAACAAGTTGTTTTTTAGGAGACCTAGCACTTTTATACCGAAAATGAATTCTGTTGTAAATGCATTTGAACAGTTATGTATTACTGACTTTTACAAAGTTATAGATAATAACATTAACTTTTACAAGAAGCATAACCTTAGCAAAGATGAACTAGATACATTGAATAAACTTGAACATTCAGCTTGGTAATTAGACCAGCTGACAAAGGGGGACAAATAGTTGTCTTAGATAAAATAGACTATGATTCATTGATATAAAATAGTTGTCTTAGATAAAATAGACTATGATTCATTGATGTATGAAATGCTCAGTGATAATAATTTTTATCAACTTATAAATAGAGCACATGTAGATAAAATGATTTTAGAGATTATTAACGCAATTAAGAGCATGCAATTTGAATGCCTTATTACTGATGAAATGGTACACTATTTTTTGGTTTCTAAACCAGTGGTGCCTGTTATACAACGGCTTCCGAAACTGCACAAGAATAGTACTAGACCACCTATGAGGCCCATAGTTTCTGTAAGGGGATGGTCAACAGAGGCTATCTCAATCTATGTGGAAAAAGCTGAGACCTGTCCTAGATACTATGCACCATGTCTTGAAAGACACTGAACATTTTTTAAGAGATTTATATGCATTTACTAATCAAGGAACTGCTGATGGTGAATATATTTTGGCACGTTAGATGTTGTCTCCTCTTTACAGTTATACCCAACACATTGGGTATAGACTTTATGAGAAAATTACTGACAAAAGTTGGCACATATAATGCCACAGAGATTATAGTTATACAAAAATTGATAGCCCTGGTACTCCATAACAACATTTTCATTTTTAATGATAACATCTACTGGCAGAAAAATGGAGTAGCAATGGGCAGCTCCTGTTCAAACAGCTACGCCAATATAGTTATGGTCACATGGGAGACAGATTACATTTTTAATAGTATATATGCACCGTACATCCATTTCTATAGAAGATTTGTAGACGATTGTTTCTTTCTATGGAAAGGCACCTTAGATGGACTGAAGCTCTTTATTGAATACCTGAACAAAACCACTGACTTTTTAAAATTTACTTTTAATTATTCTTATACAGGAATTAATTTCCTGGATGTCCATATCTATAAGGACATATTAGGTAACCTTAGTACCAGAATGTATAGGAAGGAATGCAGGGTTAACAACCTTCTTTCTAGACAAAGTATGCACCCAGAATTTGTTTTTGACAATGTTGCGTAACCATTTTAGAGCATCAAGACTCACTGTAGACCCGATTGAGTCGAACAAATGATGCATACTACCAACTTGGAGTTAAAGGACCGGGGTATCATACCTATAATATCAACAAGAATGAGATGATGGTGAGGCGTGAGATTTAATGAAGCCAAACCGTATTTTTCAATGCTGCTCCCAGATATAATAAAAGCAAGGAACCCAAGCTCAGTCTCTGCCTTACCTATGCTAGAGATATCAAGCACTATACAGACATTATTAATAGAAACTGGCAGGTATTGGTTACTGAACCCACAATTTCCTCTTTAATTGGTGCTAGACCCCAGTATACATTCAAGAACAAAAAGAACTTGTTTAGGAGATTATGTGGGGTAAGAACAGAGAAACCTACCATTGAGTTTAAAGGCACACGACCTTGTGGTCACTGTCCGCAGTGCCCACACATAGATACTTCTATAATATTTCATCACCCTGACACAACAAGAACATTTGATATCAGGGTAAGTGCCACTTGTGAGACCATACATGTTGTTTATCTGGCTGAGTGCCAACAATGTCATTGCTTCTATATAGGCAAGACAGACAGAACTCTAAAAGAGAGAATGAGAGAGCACCTATATCACATTAGAAAGAAGTCTAGAATCAATGTTCTGGCAAAACATATTAGCACCATGGGTGAACATCATAAATTTACTTTCAGAGTTCTATCTGTTATCTATGAGAATAATAGAGGGCGTGATGTGAGAGTTAAAACTGAAGAGACAGAAGCAAAATGGATAGTTAGACTGAGATCCCATACAGGACATGGTCTCAATGAATGTGTTCCTATCAAGCCCATATTACGTAACAGACCACTAAATAGGAGATGTACTTTTTAGGCACTTGAGTTTTATTTAAGCTACGTTTTAATAGTAGTACTCATATTTATATATATATATATATATATATATATATATATATATAATTCATCTGTTTCTACATTTTTATTTGTATTTGTTATTTGTATTTAGTTATTTGTTTATATTATATTAGTATAAAATGAGTTCTGTCTCTTTAAAAGTTTCAGTCATGTGATCAATTAATGCATGTATAAAGGTGTGTTTTTAGATGAAATGGTTACACCTGATGAAGCTATGTGAAAGCGCTTGTGTCCTCCATTAAACTGGTACCTGATTTATCTTCTGTGGACTTTATTTATATCTTTGGATATATTCTCAGCCTGGATTTATTGCCTCTTGACTTCAGGGGGCTGCTTGCTTATGTTGATATACCTGTCTATCATATGGATACGTATGTATGTCAACATATATATATATATATATATATATATATATATGCATATAGGTATACATACATAGAGAGAGATGTAGGAATACATAGACAGATGTAGATAGAATATGTACAAACATATATATGTAATGCACACATACAGATATAGATATATGTAGATACATATACAGACTGATCTGACTATCTACAGGTATGACTGTATAGGACAACCTCAACACACCCTGTCCCACCCCCTCTGTCACTCTCACCCCCTGTGTCCCCCCCCTCTCCACATCTATAGCAATATATGTACATCAATATATATAGGTGTATATGTATACAGACATCTAAATATATACATATATATATATATATATATATATATATATCTATGTAGAGAGAGAGAGAGAGAGATGTATATAAATTCTGAGTGAGGCACGTGTGTACAGATGTATTGCAACAGGTGCCTGGTGACAAAGGCATGGAGTGAACACCAGTGTCAAAACCGGAGTACCATACCACATTTCAAATCACTTACACCAGTAACCACCAGATATGTGATTGGCTGCCCACCACTGCATGTGTCAGGGGTGAACAGGGTCATAAATGTGTACAATAGTGGCCCCAATGATATTCACAGTGGCACACTATTCCTGGAATACCTGCACATGGTATGCGTCAGCTATGGACATGTAGGTCGGTGTACCCCTCCACACCACATAATGGATGCCATGGTATGGACCTCACATGACAGCTACATATATGGAGAAGGACACAGTGACATGTACAACACTGTGACAATGCACTCAAACACATTACCAATGCACAGTGACTGACAACACCACAGAGTACACATATACTACCCACATAGAGGTTACCACTCCCGGATTTACATACGTAAGTCACACCCATGACAGATGTCCAACAACCATAACACCTCACACCATCCACAACCTAAATGACTGCTGTGTGTCATCCATGCCACTGCAATAGAGAGCACGTGTGGAGGTAAAAGTTCCTACCCACAGATAAGACATACCCTGCAATAAACCACACAGTGTTAAGAAGCAAGACTCCCCATGAGTACATGTCATGCATACCCCTGCTGAATGTTAGTCAGATAGGTAATATGCCATATGAGTCACCCTGTGTAACTGTGCGACAGCAGCAGGTACCATCACACCACATGTGTCACAATGGTCAGGGTAGCAGAACAGTATGCTGCTGTAGTCCCAGGGGCAATAGCATGTTGTATAGTATTGTATTGTAATGTAATATATTGTGTTGTATTGTACTGGTATGTTGAGGTGCCTCCTTCGTGGAGTGGAACCACTGCTGCTGTGCGCCAGTGTACAGGTACATATCCTGTAGTCAGGCTAGTGTTACATAGCACTTCTATATGTGTGTTTAGCTCCTGTCAGAGTTTATGTAGCATGCAACTGGGGATACCATCAGGTCCCAGTCATGTTGTGTATTCTGCTTTCCTGAGGGCGGCTCTCACCTGGACATCTGTGATGACAGGGAGGTTACAGTCAGCTGGGATAACTATGTCTTATTTTGGGGGAGAGGGCGGGGTGACACCTGCACTGAACGTGTCTGCCACAATGTTGTCAATATCTGTGGTGTCAGTGAAATATTTGTTGTCGTGTACTAACTATGGGCATAGAGGATGGATTCTGACAAGGTTGCTAACATAACTGAAGAAGGCCTTCTGGTTATCTGTAGTGTCCCTCTTGATTTCCCTCTCAAAGTTGCCCATGGAGGTTTGTATGATGGAAAATAGATCCTTACTAGTGCTGCTCAGACATGCCCTCCCTTTATGGAATTATGCTCTGTCTTGCAGTAGCTTCCATCTTCTGTAATACAATCTGTCTATGGCTGGGGTCCACCAGACAGGATGCTGTCCCTTTGTGGAGACTGTCTTGGTCATATATGGGATTGCATGATCCACGCAGTCTCAGAGATGTCTCTAGAAAGCAATTGTGTAGGGGTCAGCATTGTGGGTTGTATTTGCCACTGGCCCAGTGGGCTGAAAGGATACCATGTCATTGTTACAAAGTGTAAAGTTTGCATCTGTAATGTTATTCACTATAGTCGTTTGTGCTGGAAGTGGGATATGTATATCCAGGGCAATTAGTGTGTGGTCAGCTCACAGTAGTTGATGATGTAGGCCATACAGTACCTATATACAAACCCCCAGAGTGAGGAGGTGCTCTTGACATGAATCAGTGTTCTGACTGCTGGGGTTTGGTAGTATGTCGTATGGAGTGTGCCGGGTACTGTTGCATAGTTGCTGGCTGAGCACTAATACCTGGCCATTTACATGTGTATCCACCAATAGACAGACAGATGCTATATATGTATGTGAGATATGTTGTATCATAACAGTCGAGTAGCATGTGTAGTATGTGTGCCAAATTCTGCTGACATATGTTGCTGATATCAGGTTATTTTCTTTTTCAGGTACATGGCTCACCCACGGAATCCCACTTACTCCACAGCTGAGGATGAGGAGATACACCAGAGCCTGGTGCGGGATTATGCAATACTCTTTTCCCGCACCAACCAGAATCAGCAGGAAAGGGCTGCACTGTGGCAAGACCTGGTCCGTCGGGTAAATTACATAGGCATGCATAATAGGACATATGAGCAGGTATGACATCACTGCAGTGATTTAATCAGAAATGTCCGTCAGCGTGCATCGGATATCCACAGGCAACAGGTCACCACAGGTGGTGGGGTGGCTACACATCCCCCACTCACCAGACTGGAGGGACTACTCATGAGTGTAGTGGCTCCAGTCCGCCAGCAACAACAACAGCAGCAGACATGCATTATGATGGAGGCTGGAGCCACACAGCAGCAAGACAGCGAACGTGCAGCTAATATGCCATACGTATAGTTGACTGTTGTGTACACTGGTAGTTAATGCATGTGTGAGGTGTGTCCTTGGTTTGTAGCTGCCACCATAGTATTTAATGTGCAAGTGTGATATCCTCAATATTAGCAGCTGACCTGTGAAAGGCGACTGTTGTACTACTGACCTGTATCATACTCAGTAACAATGGCACAGTTGTGCCCATTGACATTAGTTTCTTCATGTCTGCAGGTCCCTCCGGTGTAACAGCAATGCAGCCTATCCATGCTGGTGAGTGTGTATTAACAATTCCTGTAATAGTCTTGATAGTAATAGTAATATTAGGCTCACTTAGTAGTGCTCTTTGTATGCATGTAGGTGTGTCTGTGTGTTGATATCACGCATACGGAGTACTGTACAATTGTGTGAAACTGTGTGCATGTGTGCACCTGATCATGTGTGCATGTGTGCACCTGTGCATGTGCGCATGTGTGCACCTGTGCATGTGCGCATGTGTGCATCACTGGTAATGTGTAGACATTGTAAACTGTGTTTCCCGTTTCCCTCCCACAGGTTCTGGTGCTGCTCTGGTGTCATGTAGCAGGGAACCTGAATCAGGTGCCATGGGTATTGATAATGATGACATCTGTGTAATGGCACAGGAAGGTATGCCAGGGTCCACCATTGGTCAGCCGATTGACAGTACACAGCTGTCGACCCCATCAATGCGCACAGTTATCCTGCCAATACACCCTTTGTCACCAATGTCCCTAGGTGATTGACAGCATACAGTGGGCATTGACCAGGGTAATGTGGTATCTGTGGCACATGCCTCCCCACACAGCAGCCATGGGCATGGCCCAGAGATGGTACCACACAGACAGATGTCCAGGGGTTCTTGTGGGAGCATCCGTGGGCGTACTGCCCCTGTCAGACATGCCCACAGAGGTCTTACAACCTCAGCTATGTTTCGGGCTGTCATGCAGGCACAGTCACGTATGGAATGGTACACCAGACAGGGTCTGAGGGAGCTGACAGCAAGGTGCACAGCCATGACTGACAGTATGCGTGACATTGCGGCTGCCATCCGTGATTTCACCGATGTCATAGACAGACGTTGTGGGGACATATTAGACTGGTTCCACAACTACATGTCCATGAGCCAGGGCGATGGTGGATGGTTGAGGCGTTGATGTGGCCATATGCCAGCAGCAGCTAGCAGTCGTCACGGACGACAACAGGGCCGTGGCCGCCCCAGTAGTGCCAGCAGCAGCCCCAGCAATGCTGGGTCTGTGCTGTCATCAGACCGCCCCAGGAGATCACGTGCACGTGGCTCTGGCCAGGCCCGACAGGGATCTTTGTCCAGTCAATGAACACCTGCTTCTGATGACAGTACCCAGTCTGGGTTGGTACCGGATATGGTCCGTAGCACCTCTGCAAGGCACAGGTACCGTGTCCGTGGCCAGAGACACTGATCTGTATGACCTAGCAGGTACAGTCTGTGGCTGTCCACAAACACCAGTATATGGCAGCCATGAGGTGTAACTGTGTGCATCCATACACACATGCGAATTGACAACACCTAGGGCTACTACATACATGCACACACTGCATCAACATTGACCCACCTTCTACTGCTGTCCCTCACCAACACACATACACATCAATCGGTGGTATCGGTGGCTGACTCAGGCATACCAAGTTCACACCCTGTGCATATGATGAAACTGTGCCACCTCCTGCAATCTGTAACAACTGTGCAGGTACAGGTTAACATGTTGCTGATGCACAAGGTGACCACATAGATGTGTAGTAATAGTATCATGTTGTTAACAGTACTGTGTGCTGAATTAATTGTGGGTATATCACAGCATGCCTGATGCAGTAAGGGTGTGATTGTCATGTACTGTTGTCTACACCCATGGTAAGTACCATAGTGTATCATCTGCACATGTTGGCATACTGGTGGTAATGATGTCAACAGAAGGCTACATACATAGGTAGCACAGGGGATAATGTAATGAATGTAGTAATACGCAATGATGGACATGTAAACTGCAAGTGGCATGTTGCCCACACTGGACTCTGCAATGCGGATGTTTGAGGATGTTGATATGTGTGCAGTACTACACGACTGGTACAGGACACACAGGAGCACCCTAGAACTGCAAGCTCACATCTCATACCATGCTAGACAGCCCCAACACACAAAACTAACTGTCACAGGAGGGAGAGTCCCCATATATGTCAGGGATACTATGGTGGCAGGCCAGGTAGCATACATCCTACTAAGTATGGAACCACTGAGTGAAGGCTCAGTGTCTGTTATTTGACATGTGTATTACTGCAGGTATGAGCACATGGGTTTCCATCCAGTTATTGTACATCCTGACAGTACATGGTCTGTACACTTTGCGCTGAGACTGGACCCTAGCCATCTGACCCGTGTATTTCCATGTACATGTGCATAGTGCCTGCATATTTGCAGTGTTACCTACTGGAAGTGGTACAGCTGGTTTGTTGTACAATGGACTACATGCAGCCCTGTTTACTGTAGCTTTGTTTGCAATTACCCTGGAATATTGATCACACCTGCAGTGCATAGTTATAGAGCTTCTGTGGACTCCTAGTGCCATCTGGATAGCTTACTATATGTATGTCCATGTCTCACTTGACAGAATGGCACTGTTTGTCCTGTTCACATGTACGTTGCCTGTGACAAAGTGCATATGACTTACCTGGCATGTGTCCACGTGAGCAGTCATATATGCTACTGCTAACTAATCACAGGCACTACACCTTCACATATTCATCTTCTGTTGAACCACCTGCTTCGCTAGGGACGGCCTGCACCTGTCACCCCTGGGCTTTCAGATATTGGCAAAGGCTCTTGCTACCCCCATAGTGCCTACGTTAGGCAAGGCTCAAATGACAAACCCACCTTCATAGGTATCACAAGGGATAAGAAACTAAGAGTAATGCTACCCAACGCCAGAAGTCTAAACCTCAAGATGCATGCTCCCGAAACTCTCCTTGGCATGGAGAACATCGATATCTGTGCAGTAACAGATGCCTGGTTCAGGGCTACTGAGAGCACACCAGCACTACCAGGTTTAACCTCATACCATGCTTTTCAGCCCCAAATCTTGGAATGAACCACAAATGGAGGGGGAGAACTGATATTCATCAAAGATACCCACACCTCCAGGTTGGTGGCAAAGCACCAAGCATCAGAGACTATTCATGTGCAACTAACAATGGGTGAAACTGCATTCCAGATTATAGCCTGCTGCAGACCACCCTCCCAAACCCAAGAACTGCACTCGGCCGTCCTGTGAACAGTGGAAATATGAAGGTCTCTCCAAACACCATTATATTGGGCGACGTCAACTACCCAAACATGGACTGGGAGCATGACTCTAGCTCAAACACCCTAGGCCAAAGATTCCTGGAATATATGAGCTCAAATGTTATGGAACAACTTGTTACCACTCCCACAAGAAGGGGAAACATACTGGACATGATCATCACCAACATGGGGACTCTATGCTCCAGACCAGAAGTGTATCCCTCACTGGTAAGATCGGACCATAAACTAATCTCACTGGATATTCACATCCCGACCCCACCCCCTGCCCAGAACACCACAGTGAACAACTTCTCTAAAGCAAATTCACACTCCTCAAAACTGAGGTGGAAACTTTCAAAGCCCCCGGGCCTGTGGAAACTACAGACCAGACCGCAGATTCCTCTATAAACGCATTCTATGGACACCTTCAGGAATGCATGTATCATGTGATCCCGAATAAAACCAAGACCCAATCCTCCAAAAGGCAGATGTCCTGTTTGGTGGACCCCAGCCATAAACAAACTACACAATAGAAGGAGGAAGCTACTAAATGATACAGCAAATTCACAAATAGGGAAGGCATCACTGATCAGTATTAGCAAATAACTACAGGCACTCATAAGATTGTCTAAGGCCAGCTTTGAGAGAAATTGCACAGGACACTAAGGATAATCACAAGGCTTTCTTTAGTTATGTTAGAAACCTGGGTGGTAATTCCCAGATATGCTCAGAGGTAGTCCAAAATGTCAATAGAAACACCAAACCCACAGACATTGCCAACATTCTAGCTGACAGGTTCAGTGCAAACTTCTCACCCCCCTCCACTCTGAAAGGGCAAATATGTATCCCAGCAGAGTGCTGCCCCCCTGACATCTCAGATGCTGAGGTAAGAGCCGCCCTCTCCAAAGCAATACACACTGCATCAATGGGACGAGACAGTGTCCCGGGCTGTGTCCTACATGACCAAGACGTGCTACTACCAAACATAAACCTACTGTTCAATCCCAGCCTTACTACAAGATATGTGTCCAAAGTGTGGCGTACAGCAACAGTGGTCCCTCTACAGAAAGGTGGTGCCTCAACAGATCCTGGACACTATCACCCCATAAGCCACACTAGCTTGGTCTGCACAGCTATGGAAAGGATCATCATGGACCACATAAATATAGATATTGCGGACCTACAGACACTGGTTCATACCCAGTTTGGCTTTGTTAAGGGCAGATCCTGCCTCTCAAACCTGGTTGATTTCTTTGAAACAGTCGCCAAGGCCATTGACCAGGAGAAGGTGGCTCACACAGCCTACCTGGACCTCGCAAAAGCCTTCGAAACAATACCCCACTCGGGCATTCTAGAAAAGCTCACCAGCTTAAATATAAGCCCCTATGTCACTAGATGGATTGCACACTGGCTCAAGGACAGAACCCACATGGTTAGAATTGCTGGAGCCATGCCAGACTCCAAACCAGTTACGAGTTGTATCCCAAGGCTCAGTCCTGGGACCTCTCTTGTTTGGTATATATTTATCGGAGGTACAGGCCAACACGGAAGGACTGTGGCTGACCAAATATGCAGATGACTGCAAACTGGCCACCATAATCGACTCTCCAGCCGACACAAGCATCTTCCAAAGGGGCATCATAGAAACAGACAACTTGTGCCAGAGCCATGGCCTCCAGCTGAATGCAAAAGTGTGTATTGTCATCTGCTTTGGCAAAAACAAAGTGCCCACAAAGTACCACATAGGTGGTACTCCATTATGTAGAGAAGAAGTAATTAGGGACCTGGGGACCCAAGTTGATCGCAATCTCTCATTTGACAACCACGTGGCCAAAGTGGTTAGAAAGACATTGTATATAGCCCACCCCATCATGAAGGGATTCACATTTACATCAGGGGAGGACATCGTGCCTCTTTACTCATCCCTCATCAGGCCCATAATTGAGTACAATCCCCCTGTCGGGATGTACCTTACCAGACACCTGCAGCAACTGGAAAGATCCCACAAGTACCTCACCAAGAGGATCAAAGGGCTCAAACAGATGCCATATACTGACCGGTTAAATAAACCCCAGCTCTACTCAGTGGCATACCGCCTGTTCAGAGGCGATCTGTGCCTAATGTATAACACCATGTTGAACCCGGAATTAATGGGCATGCTGCACCTGAGAATATCCAAATCCCATCGGGATACACGCTTGAGAGACCTGAACCTCAGCACTGAAATAAATAGGACATGTTGGAGGGACATATTCATAACCCAGAGGCTCACTTCACTCTGGAATAAAATCCCAGTCCAGGTTAGGAAGGGACCCTCATTGACTCTCTTCACGAGGAATCTTGATGAGTGGATGGGACATTGTAGGTTTACCCCGGGTATCACTTCTGTGTCACTGTTAGACAGAGGCACAGTATACTAACCTCGGAAAAGGGCATGGCAAGATATATTTACATTGGATGGCGACAGCCAAACACATTCTGGCTAGGTTCGTAAATGCCCTAGGGCAGATTGCCTAGTATGACGCTATGAACCTATGTACCTTGTTCCCCATTAGCCCTACATGTTGTTAATCCCCATGGCAATCACAATACTATGGTAGCATGTTCAAGGGTCAGTTGTCAGTCACCTCTATGCTACAGTTGTGGAATATGTGGGTCATGTGGCAATGTCACAGCTGCCACATGTACACAGTCAACCCTCTCCCCTACACATGGACGTACAACACATGTACGAGATGGAACCACATAGCCAAACTGGGGACTAAGCACGTTGAACCCAGTACTGGCACAACCTGTCAGGTGGCATGCAATACTACAGTGACTACAATACCAGTCTGATGTAGACCTACACTGACAGCAATACAGGCACGTGAACACACTGGGCCATTCGTGGAGCCTTAGAATAGCATCCTGCCTGAGCAGCACACACCTCTGCAGCTGGCACACAGGCATACGTTATGCCTGAACACATCACACATAACACATAGCACACAAATCCTGTGTGCCAGTCACAGCCTGTACAGCTAGACAATACACCTGCCACAGTTGTGTTAGCTACCTTTATTGTCTGGTACAGTATGGTCACGCTCACCAGGCTGGACAAGGTGAAGGTCACAGTGATATGCCTGTGGGGCACTATGGTCCACCACATAACACAAGCATACAGGTCAGTCAGAGGCATGGACACATATGACTCAGTCATTGTCCATGCCACATACCTTCTCCTGCTGTACTTGTAGGGTGCTGACATCATCAGTGTTTAGAAAGGGGAATGTGCATCCTGTAGTGTGTTTTCCCAGTTGCCAAAAGGGACATTTCCCTCACACACAATTGCACACACACCAACCCCACTCACACACACACACACACACACACACACACACACACACACACACACACACACACACACTGAGCATTTGCAGCATTCAAACCCCCTACCTAACTATGTTATGACACTTGAGACGGACGCATTAGCGGAGCGCGCTATTCGCATTACTGGGAGGTTTCTTTTCTCCTGCTGTACTTATAGGGTGCTGACATCATCGGTGTTTAGAAAGGGGAATGTGCATCCTGTGGGGAGGCAGACACAAGCACACTCTGGCTAAGCTGTCATTCCCTAGGGCAAACAGCCTAGTGTTGACCTCTACACCCATATGTTTAATTGTCAAATGCACATTATTTGTTGCTGATAGACTGTTTGCACGTCTTTATTGCCATAGCATTCCCTGTTTGTATGAACAACTTGTGTATCTGTGGAAGATGTTTGCATATGGGAGGGATCCACTATATCACATATGTCTCTGTAGTCATTTAACTGTGTGCACTGGGCAGATTGCTGTAATGTGGTTGGTTCCTGGAATAACACGTAAAATTACCAGATATGTGTGGCCAACTGCTAAACTGAGATTTGGCCTAAGTGTGTGAGCATGCCCAGTTCAGCCTTCCCATGGCATGTTGTCTGAAATATGTCTCATTTATCAAAGTGTGTGAGCATTCCATATGTTGAACTCTGCAGCCCACCACATTTGTGGATGAGTGTGAACTTCAACAAATATCTCCCGTTTATGGTTGTGTGTCATGTTGTGTAGTTACTGTACAACTGCTTTGTGTGTGAACACAACAGGATTATACTGTGCCTGCAGGGTTTCAATGGGATACTTTGCATACAGTTGTCAACATCCTTTCACACTGACCTAACACTGTAGTACTGTATAGTGTACTGGTTCAGTACTTTGACTGTGATGGACAGTATCCTGGGCTTTAGTCCCATCACTGCTTTAAATTTCCATAGTGAGCACAACAGCCTGGTTAGGGGCCAGTTGTACACATCTGACCATGTTGCATTATGTTCAGATATGAACGACTTAAACCAGGCTTGTCCAACACTGGTAGTGTATTCCACAACATAGGTGTACATTTGCAAACACTAGCGATGTGCCCTAGTCCATTTCTAATGCTAGTCGGAGAGTGTGTTTGTCCTTCGACACACATTGTAAGTGGAGTTTGCCATGACATATGTATGGTTAGTATACTGTGCCTCTGTCTACCTGTGACATGACAGTGATACCCAGGATAAAGCTACCATCTCCCATCCACTCATCAAGATTCCTCTTGAGGAAAATCGGTAAGTGACTCTATGGGTAGCCTGTACTGGGAGTTTACTCATGGGTGGGGGTGGCTTCTGTGTTATGGATCATGCAGTACAGCTTGTCCTATGTAAGTCAGTGCTGGTAGTGCTGTCTGTGCTGTCAGGAGGCTTGCAGCAGGTTTCTGTCACTGCACAGACATCAATGTTCTCCATACTGGGGATGGCCTCGGGAGCATGCATATTGGGGTTTACACATCTGGCATTGGTCAGCATTACCCTTATGTTTCTTTCCACTTACGTTTTCTAGGGTGGTGGGTTAGTCTTTTCAGCCTTGCCTATGAAAGGCTCTATGGAGGTGGCAAAAGCCTTATCCAATATCCAGACGCCCAGGGGTAACAGGTGCAAGCCATCCCAGGAACAGCTGCGTGGCTTGTCAAGCATGACATCCCAAGCAGACAGACATTGGATCCCCTTGGAATGACACCAGTAAGTGTGCCACTTGCTATAACTGATCATTCCGTGTTTGTACTGTGGCATTATTCTTGGTAAGGGTAGGATGCTGCAAACGGTGAGCGTCATACAGGCCTGGACTACATAATCAGAGAGCTCATCTATGTCTCTTTTCATGTAGTCTAGGGAGGTACATCTCAGGTCATTCACACCAGCATGGACTATGACTGCATCATATTTCTACTTGCTTTGGGGTGACCTGCATACTTGTGTTATGTGGCGTATTGTGGCAGCCTACAGGCAGCTTACTGTACCCTTTCCCTTGTTCAGTCTGGTGTGCGGGACAGCAGTGTCTCGCTATGGAGTCACCTATTACAACTGTATCGGGCATGTTGTTTCTCCTTCTGGCCTGTGACTGTTTGGCACACCAGCTTTGTGTACTATGTGTTGCATGTGCTATGTTTGGAAGTTGTTTGATTGGGTGTCTGCTTTAGAGGCCTCTGTTGGTGTGCTGTGTTTGTAATTTGTGCCTCCGGGAATGTTTTTGTCTTTGGTTTGCAGTTGTGATAGGTCTATGTGGGACTGGGTTTGTGGTGTGTGTGTGTGTGTGTGTGTGTGTGTGTGTGTGTGTGTGTGTGTGTGTGTGTGTGTGTGTGTGTGGTTACCTTCTCCTCCTGACTAGTTTTGGGAGTACTGAGTTGAGGGAGCTCAGCCTCCAGTTTGGATAGATGGTTGCATCTCTCACATAGATTTGTATTTCTTGGGGGGAGTTGGGGGTTGTCTGTGTACTTGGGGCAGGTGTAACATTGCCTCAAGATTCACAGATTCAACTTGTTGTGGCTGGCCTTAGTGGATTGTATGTGTGGACATATTTTATTGCCATACTACTGAACAGTGATTACTTCATTGTTTAGGTTTGCTCTATCATGTAGTAGCTTCCTCATTCTCTTGCATGGTTTGGTTATGGCTGGTGTCCACCATGCCAGATGCCTGCATGTATGGCATTGTGTCTTGTTTTAATTTAGGATTGCATAATCCAAGCATTCCTGGCAGTGTTTGTGGAATGGCTGTATTACAGGTTCTGCGGTGTGGCCCATATTTTGCACCTGCACAGGACCTTTAATGGATTCCACATCAGTTTGGAGGAGTGCAAATATTGCTTTACACATGTTTTCCACTGTGGTTTTCTGGCCAGGGACTGTGGTCAGGATTTGTATATCCAGTGTGATTACTCTATGGTCTGGTTTTACCAGTGAGCAATACACTTCTCGTCTTGCCATCCAGTACCCATGTTGCTGATTTTCACATCCAGTATGCTTACCCCTCTTGTGGGAGTGGTATGTTGTTCCTGGGCATTTTGGTTTATGGATTCTATGAACTTTTGTCCTACAGTGTTGGAGCTAGTATAATGCTCCCAGTCTATGTCTGGGTATTTTCAATCACCCAATATAATGTGGTTTGGAGGACTTGATATATTCATGTATTCCAGCATAGGCCAGGTGCAGTTCCTGGTGTTGGGACAGTAGTCTGTAGCAGGCTATAAACTGGGGGGCAGTTTTAGCCACTGTTACTTGACCATGGCTAGTCCATGCTGCTTCTTGTTGTGGTACCAACATGGGGGTGTGGTTATCCTTGACAATTATTGCTAGTCACCCTCCTTTTGTAGCTTGTTCCATGTTTTGAGGCTGTACAGCACAGTATGAGGTGTAACCTGGTTGTGTTAGGGTGCTGTTGTGAGCTTTGACCCAGTTTTCTGTTACAGCACAGATATCAACGTTCTCCATACTGGGTGAGTTTAGACTGCATGCATCTTGCTGTCTCGACTTCTCATCTTATTCTTATCCCTTCTGATACCTATGGAGGTAGGTTTGTGTTTTGAGCCTTACCTATTCAGGGCACGCTGTGGGTAACAACAGCCTTTGCCAGTATCCATACGGCCTGCACTGATAGGTGCACGCCAGTCCTAGCAGGTGGAGCATCATGTCATGCTCAGCATGTCATCCCAGGCTGGCACACATTGCATCCCCTTTGACTAACTGCGATACTTCAGTCAATTATTGCACTTGATCATCTAATTGTCATATTGTGGCATGATGCTTAGTGAGGGTAGGATGTTAGTCAGGGTCCTCAGGTGTGCATATAGTACATGGTGTTACACATGGCATTCATGCCTCAGGTGGTGCTGCAGGGCTGCCTCTGTCGGATGCACATATTACACTCCCTGTACATGTTTGTGAGCAGGTCATGTCATTTTAGGCATCCCTGTTATTATCTGAGTGAGTCAGAGGGGGCATCATTCCCAGGGTTCCTACTGAGCCAGTGTATGTGCTATGCGTTGCCTCTTTGCCAAGGCCAGGGCATACTGGGCACGCCTCCTTCTGCCTACTGGGGCAGGCTCAGGTTGTTCCTCCTCCGAGTCACGCTCTGCCTGTGATGGCCTTGGCAATGGTGGGGGACTGTTTGGCCCGGCCCTATGCTGGTCCTGCTGCAGCTGTTTTCGCAAGATCATATTATGTAGCATAGCACATACCATGACAGTTTGGGTACATGTAGTTGGTGTGTACTGCAAGGCTCCACAAGATGTGTCCAGACACCGGAACCGTGACTTGAGCAGCCCAAACACACGCTACGTGTTTGTGCGTGTGCCTCATTATGGCGTTCCTGTTCAGGTGTGTGTGCGTTTCTGATGGGTGTCATCAGCCATGGCTCCAGTGCATAACCTGCATCCCCCACTAGGTGTCCGTGCAGGATGTCCCCATTGGCAAATGTCTGGTACAGCTGCGTCAAATGCCAGATGTGGGAATCATGGTAGCTCCCAGGGCAGCCAGCACACACATTCATTATTATGCCCTGGGCATCACACACGACCTGGCAGTTGATGGAGGGGAAGCCCTTGCGGTTAATGTATGCCCTACCCCGCTCACCGGCTGGTGCTTTGATGCGTATGTGCGTGCAGTCTATTGCACCCACTACCTCAGGGTATTCCGCTATTTGCTGGAAAAGACGCATATTGCTGGCCAATACCTCACGGGCATTGGGGAAATATACATGATCACCGACATGTGCTGACATGGCATCCAGGAACTGGTGCAGTACCCTGGAAGCTGATGCCTGTGATATCCCCATCATATCACCAGTTGGTCTCTGGAAGGTACCTGTTGCTAGTATTCTTAGGCCAACACATACCTTGGTTTCCACTAGGATGGGTTCCCCTCTGTTGGTTCTGTGTGTGAGGCGTGGCCTGCACAGCTCCACTATTTGCTGCAGGAGGTCTCTGTCCACTCTATAGCGCTCTACTATCTCCAGCTCATGTAACCCGTGGTAGGTGACCCTGGGCCTGTACACTCTTCTCCGTCTCCTCACTGTGGGTTGTCTAGCACCATCTGCATTGTCACCACCCTCAGCAAGTCGCCTATGTCTCATTATGACAGCTATGGCAGCCCCTAACATTTCTGCTCTGAGTTCAGCTTTTTCAGTTTTCACTTCTAATAGCTTACTCCTGTCTTGCAGTGTCTCTTGAGAGAAACATCTTGCACTGCTGATTGCAGATTTTTAAGTTTTGGTCTGAGCTACTATTCTGCCTGTGTAATTGCCTGCTTCTAATTGTTTTTACCTGCTAGCTCCAGCAATATTCCCTGGTAGCTTCCTACTAATTCTGTTGCTTCCTTTTTCCTTTCTGTTTCCTCAGGGGGGAGCAGTGTGTATACCAGCAGAAACAAGCTCACAGTGGCTTACACGTGCACACACATGCTTACACGGCTCAGAATCGTCTTAATCAGGTTAAAACGTGCGCACACCAACGCAAACAGTGTTACAGCTCTGCCAACAGACTTCTACATGCTAAGTCTGCCCTACACGCGCGCACATCCGTGCAAACAGTGTTAAACATCTCCCAACACGCTCCCACATGCTCAGTCTGCCTTACACGCGTGCACACTGTCTTACTCGTGCTTCATGGCACGCACACGTGCGCATGCACGCCCAGCAAGAAACTTTGGTGTAGGCAACAGTGTACACCTTCCATTTCTTGACTTTCTCATGCTTATCTAGTGGCACACCTCTTTCCATGATATCTGTCTGACATCTGTCATGTAACTCTGACCTCCAATGAACTGCATTTCTTTCTACCATTCCCCCTTGTGATGTCACCTATCTCCTACTGTGTTCCTCACCCTTCTGTAACTCTTACACTACTCAGAATGTGCTCATTTGCTATGTAACAGTGGAATTCAGTATCCTAACATTCATTTGCATCAGATTGCCTACTAATGCTTAGTTACATCTCTTAGACTCAGCTTCCCCCCTTAGCAACCACTACACGGTGGCCATGTTGTATTTGGTCTGCTGGTCCCTGCATTGAAATTCCATGTATTGCATAAAACCCACATTTGTGGGTTTATAACCTTCGTTTTTATGTTTTATAAAGCGCAGCCCATTTGCGCGGGGCTGCGCTGGGTTTGAACATCAGCGATTGCCGAAAAAACATTTATATTTTTAATATTTTTGCATCGGGTTACCTTGCCAATGGCCACATATTTGGCCATTGGCATGCTGCCTGACACATATGCACCCTTTATTTGGAGCTGACATGGCTCCATTGCGGTTTTTGCATTAACGTACTCAGTTGTCAACTGAGTACATTTCTGCAGCTAAAGCGGCTCTTACACGGGCTGTTCTGGGCTTCCTGGATCGCTAATCATCCCCATTTGCATGCTATTCGGCTGCAAGTGAGGTAATTAGCTTATCCACGCCCACTCCGTGTAAGAGACATTTTAGCTGGTCTCTTACACGGACTTTGGGCTGTTCCTGGATCGCGAAGGCTGCATGGAGTCTTACACTACTCTTAGACTCCGTGCAAGCCTTCGTGAATCCGGCCCAGTGTCTTTCAACTATTTAACTTGTCTTTTTCAGAAATAAATCATGAAAAGCAATTGCTCCTCACAGTCACTAACTTCATGTTTATTTTTCTAATGTGCTGCAGCTGTTACAGCATGTTAAGTGGCTGCCATCATCTTCCCTTACATCTCCTCCTACCACTGGTTATAGAAATAGTGAACCAGAATAGTTAAACCTGCAGGGGTTGGATGGTTTGCAGTAGCAGTA
Organism: Protopterus annectens; assembly: GCF_019279795.1. Taxonomy (NCBI): domain Eukaryota; kingdom Metazoa; phylum Chordata; order Ceratodontiformes; family Protopteridae; genus Protopterus; species Protopterus annectens. Next base: position 1,026,917,506 of record NC_056731.1, on the reverse strand, counting down.
TCCTAGCTGCATATACACTGAACTGTTGCTGTTAAAGTTTCTTCTAATACATGCTTAATCTGTAACAGTAAAACTGATTTACTGACTACATTCATGTTCTTTTTTGGTTTATTTTTCATAATGCACCACTAATGCTGCTGTTACAGTGCACAAGGAGGACTGCTTACTCTCAGCCTCCAGCTAGCTGACAATATAGTGAAAAAGTCAGAAGCTAATCTTGAGGGGTTTGATGGGAGTGGTATTTCCTTTAGCATTAACACAGTGTCAGCATATTAGCAACAATGCTCTCAGTTACTGACGATTATTGCAGCATACTCAGCTGTTACCATTAACTTCATGTGGGGTGCTGCCACTCCCTTAACCTGCCAAGCAAAACTAGTTACATGCATGGATGGTTAGTGATACTAGGCTGCTGCCCTGCAAATAATAAAGCTTTTTTTTTTATTTTGTTTATTTTTACTTAAAAAATAACTGATTTTCCTGTTTTTGGACTTGGACTCAGAACTTGAGCAACAGTGCATACATAAGAGTTTTAATTTCTCTTAAAAAGATGGCCTTCTCATCTAAGACTGGGGTGTTTTCAAAATAGCCCAGCATTTAAACATATGTCCCAAATGAGAATAAGGTTGTTAGATTTTACTACATGCACTCCTGCTGTTTCAGATGGGCAGAAATGACACTTCACTGGGGGTTGATTGGGAAGCAGGATGGAGTGTTGAGCGGTCTTTTCCAATTAGGTCAAGCTTATCAGGTGACTGGTGCCTCAGCCTGAGATTCAGGTGAAAGATGACTGTGCTGGTACATGGGACTAACTCACTGATCAAGGTTCATTTTTATTAAATAACTTTAAATCAAATAATAATGCTCTATGTTGTATAACAGTGAAGCGGTTCAACTTCCTGGTACTACGAGCAGCCTGCAAAATGGTATTTTTATTAGTGCTGACTAGCAATTTGAGATAAAATGTGAGTGTGTGTATATTATATATATATATATATATATATATATATATATATATAAGAGAGGTTTGCAGTGTTGTATTGTAAAATGCATTACTTTGAGTATTATTTATATATTTGTTCATTCATGTGATAGGTTTATAGGTAAGAACTAAACTATCTGCCCTTGGGGGTCATTTTAAGACCAGCCAATTTCCTTTTTTGTGCTCTTATTAACCTGTCTTACAGATTGGCCTTACCCTTTTCCCATCCATACATCCAAGAAGTTGTGAATATGGCCAGGGATGAACTTTGATTTATGTGGATAAGGAGTCTATTCCAAAGCAGTGGTATCCTCTGTGAGATATATCTGTCCCTCCAAACCATTCTGTTGATGTTGTAGAAGAGGTTTAAATCTCTTAACTGATTATGTCTGGTGCAATTTGACTTGCTGATGTGCAGTAAATCTGTCAGTATTGGGTTGGAGGATGCCTTCTATACCAGACACAGCACCTGCTAGCAGTCTGTGGGGTAGTGAGTATAGTGACAGGGCTTTGAGCCAGTCCATGTAGGACATGCTGTTTAGGCCTTGTATACTTTTAGTAAGGTATCTCTGTGGGCATTCCAGTTGTTGCATGTATCGGGACAGATACATGCCAAACAGGGCATTATACTAAGTGATTGGCTTAATGAGGGCTGAGTAAATGGGAGGTAATGACATTCCTAGAGCTAGATACAATCCCTTTGTTTTTAAGCTGTGCAACATAGAAGGACTTTCTTACAACAATGGACACGTGATGGTCAAGTTAGATCTTTGTCCAAATAAATTCCCAAATCCGGAACAACCGAGTCAACTCTTAATGGTGTATTGTCAGTGTGGTAGTTCCTTCGGGTAGATGACTTCCCAAATGCATTTTTTGGCATTTAGTTTCAGTCCATGATTTTGGTAACAGTTATTGATTTGGGACAAATCTTACTACAGGATGGTTAAGTCATTTGGGGATTCAGTGACTGCTTCTAGCTTACAGTCACCTGCAAACTTAGTTAGCCAGAGCCCTTTGGTATTGGCTTTTACTTCAGAAAAGTAAATGGCAAACAGGAAAGGTCCCAGCACAGAACTCTGGGGGACTACACTAGTGACCATCTCTTTGTGGAGGTAGTTTCTACTATTTTATTTTCTGCATCCTGTCTGTGAGCCAGTTGGCAATCCAATGGGTGACACAGGGGTTTATTTATCTTTTCTACTATGCCCGAGTGCAGAATTGTGTCTAAAGCTTTGGCCAGGTTGAGGTATGTACTGTGTACTGTTTTGCCTTCATCCATTGCTTTGGTGATCTTATGAATAAAAATTCACCAGGTTGAGTAAGCATGACCTTCACTTGATTATAATAAGTCATATGAAGTCTACCCAGTCTTTAAAGTGGCTATAATCAGTTTCCACAACTGTGTGTGTATTTACATGTGTGTGTTTGCGAGGTTTATACTGGGTTGCATTGCATCTGTCTGACATTAACAAGCCATTATTTATTTGTTCATTTAATTAGATGCAGACATTTAGTATATACTTATATATATATATATATATATATATATATATAAGTGGCGGAGTTGGTGGTCAAGGAGGCAATCTCTGGGTGAAAATGATTACTGACCTCTGCTGTTATTTAGTAGTCATTGATCTGGCTTGGCAGGGCTAGTGTGTGCGAGTAAAATGGGCTGAAATTCATTAATATAACCATCATTACTAATTTTTATTAGTTTGCAGTCCGACAGCTGAGGTGTATATAGTCAATAAAGTGGCTATATTGAATATATTTACTGAATCAATATGTGTACGACTCCACCTGGAAATGAGTAATCACTGCTATTGTTTGATTCAGAATCATAGTTGGGCATTCTAGCATGTGCAGTTCCCTGATCTGGTACCCTCATCATTTCTAAAAAAAAAAAAAAAAAAAAAAGTTCTTCCTGCCACACTTGAGGATCAGAAAATAGAGTTTTCCTTTTGAATTCCAAAACAAACCACTTGGGTTACTACAGCTACATACCCAGCCCTGATGTACTTCAGCCTTTACAAGAACTGTAGTACTGGCATTCACTTCTGAATGCTGGTGCTGTACTATCAACCCATTGGCATCTGCCAATGGAGTACCCAACACATTGTGCCCAGGGTACCTGCCTTCTTTGCTGCAGCCTATCTTTGGCTCTAGTATGATTACAGGTAAATAGTTAATAACCTGCCATATTTCAGTCCCAACCTATTCAGTGGCAGATTTAGGCAGCAGTACAGTGGCACCACCCTTTTTGCCACTGTAACATGCTACAACTTGAACTTCCAACAACCGTATTTTAAACTTTTCACGTATAATTTAGTACAGCATTTTTCCCTAGCATTCAGCATCACCATCACCATGCTGAATGGTGAAAAATGGGACAGGGAGAGTCAACAAGATGTGTTACCGTACACCCATGTGATAGGAATTAAGATGCTCCAGGGGTTGGTAGGGTGGCCTAATGGTTAAGGTGTTTGCCTTACAAACACAAGGTACAGGGTTTGAATCTCACAGGGGATGATTGGCTAGGTTTCAAATGGCTCACAAGGGCAGTTAGCCTAGTACTAATCTATGAACCTATTAATCTATGCAGTCTGCAGTAAAGAGTGTGGAGGAAAAACAAAGTATTGAAATTAGCATAATCTGGATTTTAGTTCTTTTCTAGCCCACAGTTGTGTGTGCTGCTGATGCACTCTTCGTTTTGCATAGTGCAGATCCAGGCTGTATATTTTACAGTTCTGCTTCCCAACTCACCAAGAGTTACCATTGACTCTGGGCCAGTGCTGGGGAGGTAACACAGATGAAATAAAAGTGTATGTGAAACTGTAAGGACATGGGGGGGGGGGGTTCTCCTGAAATCCCTTTCATATATTGCCAATTTCCATGAATATGCTACTATTTTAAAACATTTATTAGAGAATGAATACATCTGAAATAAGATAAGTGAACAGCCCAATTAAATATTATTGAAAGAGTGACCTTGTCATGACAACAAATGTTTGACTCCTCATCTGTAATGGAGAGGAGTACAATGTCTTTACTTCCCCCTTTTATGTTTATCAAATTAATGTAGTGCATATTTTGTTGGCATGATGATTTCTTCACACTGAAAAGTTCATGCAAAGCTCTCAATGTCTTACATCCAGAATCAGGGAAAACTCCGGAAATGCTTGAGAATAATCAGGGATGTAAATAACCTGTGAGATTGTGACATACTTTGAGTATCTGTACTATGGAATGTGATCTTACTGATCTATGACAAGCAAAATAATTCAGTCAGGCTACATGCTATTTACATTGCAGCTGGTATGTGTGCTTTTAATTAACAGATGTTCTCAGTATCCATTACTGCTGTGTAGACCAGCAGTATCCCTCACTCATAACAAATTCAGAAAAAACATTCTGCCTTTGACAGATAGTCATAGTTCTCTGGCAGTTCACAGTAGAATGTGCCATGTCTTTATGTATTTAGAAGTGTTTTGATGATTATTTGTGATGATGTTGCATATTTGTCTGTTTTACAGCTTATATGATAAAGAGTTTATTCTTAGCCTTATGCCTTGGTTTTTCAAAGATATCCCAACCAGTCCTCTATGGCTTGCATGAGGTACTGAAAGAATTGTTCAGTCAACAGCAGAAGTGTGTAAGTGTAAAATACTATTATATTTTGTATAAACTAAAATCAATAATCCTGAATTGATTTTAACATGTATTTGAGCCTGCAAGGTAGGTAAAAAAAAACTATCCCACTATAAATGTGTTCCATAAAACCAGGAGTCCTGCAATTCAAAGTCTTATAGTCAAGTGTTTTATGAAGAAATTTAGAATCTGTTAAATGACCAAAATTCTGTGGAAAGCCTGTGTCTTGCAGTTCTGTATTTATTCTACGTCCTTGTAAGAAAATGCAAAATGTACTATAAACATCTTGACAGTAAAATTTAATATTCTGTACATCACTGCAACATATGTGTGCTGATATAGAGACTTTACATATAGTTGCTTATGTAGTTACATTAAACATATAAAATGGGGTGATTATAACTTATCTCTGAAGGCTCACAGATCTTTATCTGATGTTAGATTAGGGACTTCCATTTTATAGTAGTTATTAGACACTAGACAGGCTAAAGGGTAAAATAGGCCTAGAAATCGTGTTTCATTTATGCATAAAAGACAGTAAAGCAGAAAGAAAGAATAACCTTGCTGGTCAAGCATGAGAGATAAAAGTTCCCAAGGAAAGGTTACAGACTATTCTTTTTTGTTCTCTTTCTCAAGGGAAGAATCAAGAAAATGTTAAACAAGACAGCTAGGTACTTGTAGAACAAGACAAGGCTGCAAAACAAAACACGACCCGAGAATTAAGGCTAAGAAGGCATTTAAAGCATTACAGGGTTTTGGTATTATTAAATATACTTCAGATATACTTAAAGAAGTCAGTCAGTTAGTTAGACCTGATATACAAAAAAGATTAAACTACAATAAAGGCACTCAATCCTGAGTACAGAAGACAGGTCAAATAAAGACTGTTTTTACATCAAGGACAATCAGAAGATATGTGCAGAAACTTTGAATATATTTAGCAGAACTGTTAATAAAGAGACAGTATTCAGGATATTGTAACCATCTAAAATAGCCTTATTAAATGCACTACAGTGTTTGGAGTTGGAGAATTCATTCTGAAAAATACACAAGACTTGGCCCATAAAGGAGAGACTGGCACCCGTTCAGCACGAGTTTGGGTAATTAACAGATAAAGACTTTTGTTTCAGTCTCATTTCAGTTGTTTCCAGTTAATTACAGTAGTCAGGTCTTATCAATTCTTACAATAGCGAGCCACTATAAATAGGGTGAAATAGTTAAGTAACTCCCAAAACCCCATAGTAACCTTGCATCAGCAGTCAAGACTTTGCGTGTTCTACAAAAAATCTACAGCATAGCAGTATTTCTTTCAACTACATGTGTTCTACACACCAAGTATTCCAAGCAACCTTATCAGCCACACTTCAGAACTTCAGCAGAAACAGCTGCAGTAAGTAACCATTTCAAGTACAGTTTTAGTGCAGCAGCCAACTTAACTTCAAGGTTTCATTAGCAGTTTATAGTGACAGCAAATGTTTCATAACAGACTTTTCAGCAGCATACCAGTGTTTTTTCCAGAAAGACTGTAAACTCTAAACAGAATAAACCAGAAATGATGGCACTACAGTTTCTCATTACAGAGCAGACCTTTCAGTAAGACAGCACTACTTCATGCAGACAACGGACAGAGCAGACGACCTCTACATACAGTAATTGCAGCTGTTACTTCAGGAAAAAGTCTCAAAGAACTTCAACAGACCAGCACTAAATCAACAAGCTTCAGCAGTGTTCATTCAGAATATAAAATACATTATCCAGTTAAGAGCTGCCTCTACAAACTTTCATGTTTCCCGTGTGACATCACACAGCCCAGAAGCAAGAAAAACATTTAAAAAGCAAGAGACAACAGGACACATTCTTCCAGGATCATAAAGTTATGTAAGACTTTATATGCACTTTTTAGTTAACAGCTCAAAAAAGTTTAAATTCATCAGTAAAAGTAATTTGCATACCGGTTGTATAAACATGTCGAATAATACTTCTACATTAGGACATCAGTAAATCTTTAGTTTAAAGTTAAAACCTGGGTAAAGCAGTCTTAAAAAATGTGTTCCAGAAAAGTTATTTTAAAGTTAAAGGTTATTAGTTCAGGAATGTTAAATATTTCTAGATGCAAAATAATTAACTCAGAGAAACAGGCTACAGGAAAGCATTATCATAATGAGACTGCTTCTATCAGTACAGTTTCAGACAAATGTAAATGCTTCAGCACATATAATTCAAAATACAGAATTATGTTGCAGTATTAAAGGTACAAATGTCAACACAGTCAACGTACATAACATGCAGGCGGTGTCTCTAGTTCACATTACTACACCTAGTTTGTTATTTTCTGAAGCAAGTGCAAACATTGCACTGGGGGGATAAGATCAATCAAAGTGCAGACTTAGATAAAGTAAATTCCAGTATAACTGAAATATAGACTTCAGTGCAAAGTGAAATTGGTACAGTTTCAGAGTGAAATAAAGAAAGAACACATTCCATGGCTATCTGTAAAGGGTGCAGCAGTCCGGCACCAAATCAGAGCATTAATCTGTCATTGTTTAAGGTTATAAGAAATTACACTATTTCATTGTTTACAGACAAATCAACTTCAGTTACACACAGATCTGTATTAGAGGACACAAATGCAGTTTTGTCAGGATTTAAAGGGTCAAAGATTACAGCAGCTAACAGTTCAAAGTGTAACAGTTCTGTACTAGGTATGAACTTGTCAGAGTTATATGCTATTTTAGATTTCAGTGACAAGATTTTTGCAAATGTACAGATTTTAGAATTGGTTATGACAGAAACATGTAGATTTATGGGTTAAAGATAAATTTTCAAGTTCAGCTGACACAGCTAAAGTGCTCAGAAAGACATATTGGGTGTGGCCAGTTAGAAAAAAGGGTAACCGTATACATCTATGTCTTGTAGGGTACATCAGAAATAACAGTCAAGTTAATTCACAGAATAAAGGATTCACAATTACAGATTTGGCAAATTAATTTTTTGTGTTATTGTTTTGTTTAGCAGTCATTAGTTAAGAGCTTTGTATTAAAGTGTTGCAATACATAAACAATATCTTAATACAGAGGCAAGAAAAGCATTCATGCATAAAAACAGTACATGTATCATTAAATTCAAAGTTTCAGCACTTATATTATAGATAACAGACAAGTAAACTTATGTAATCAGTTTAAGACTGTATATATTTCTTACAGAAATAGCAGTTTACCAAGCACACCAGATCAGATTACAGTCAGCTTAGTAAACTGAATTAAACACAATACTGTATGCTATAATGTAGTATGGTAAAGATCACTTTAATGCCTTTACAGGTTAACTATGTATTCAAGAAAATTGTAGACCGTAATGATAAATTCTTGCAGCATTCAGTAGTACTGAAACGTTAAATGTCGTCAGCTAAAGAATCGATTATGGTGAGACAGTGGGTTGAGTTTCACTCACAGAACAGTATGTTAAAATCTGAGGGTCACAAGAGTAAATGTAAAAAGTTCCACAGTTAAAATAAATGTTATATAGGTGCAGAAATGCACAGTGTTACATTACTACTTAAATTTCATTTGAGGTCATCAGTCTGCTTACAGACTTGCAAGGGTTTATTAGCAGCAAATTTCATGCATAAATATGTACATAAAGTCAGCACAATAAGCAATGCTATCAGTTTATAATTGTTAAAGCTGCAAATGTTTATTTCATGCAGAAAAATATAAATAAGGTCATGGCAATAAGCAATTCTATCAGTTTATGACTGTTAATGATCCAAATGTTACTTTAAGGACCTGATACTAAATACAATCAAGAACAGCCTTACACAAGAAATGAAAAGAAGAGTTTTATAAGGCCTAACTATAAAAAGGGCACTTCAACATTAAAGCAGGCCTTCCTTTATCTCATCAGTGACTGGGACAATGCATAGTAAAATATGACAAGAGCTGTGGTGTAAAAGTTGACTGTCTATGTGTTTCAGTTATTTCTTCAGTCTTTGTTTAAAGTTAAAATGTATGAGTTAAAGCAAGTATGTAACCCCAAGCTACCATATAGGGGGCAATCCATTAAGCACAGAAGAGGTTATCAGGGACCTGGGGACCCAGGTTGACAGTGGCCTTTCTTTTGACACTCACATTGCTAAAGTGGTTAGAAAGACCTTCTACATTGCCCACCTGATCATGAAGGGATTCACATCCAGATCAAGTGAGGTCACTGTTCCCCTGTACTCTTCACTTATCAGACCAATGATCGAGTACAATGCCCCATTCGGGATGCATCTCACCCGACACCTGCAGCAATTGGAGAGACCCCAAAAGTTCCTCACCAAAAGGATAAAGGGACTCCAAAATCTGTCATATGCTGCCAGACTGAAGAAACTCCAGCTCTATTCAGTCGCATACCGCCTGCTCAGAGGTGACCTGTGCCTGACATACAAGGCCATGTCCAACCCGGAATTAATGGACATGCTCCACCTCAAAAAATCCAAATCTACCAGATCCACTAGAGCAAGCGACTTAAACCTTAGCACAGATATAAACAGGACATGCTGGATGGATAGATTTGTCACCCAGAGACTCCCTATGCTGTGGAATAAAATCCCGGTCCATGTGAGGCAGAGCACCTCGCTGGCTCTGTTCAAGAGAAATCTTGACCGGTGGATGGGAGATCGTAAGTTTACCCCGGGAATCATCTCTGTGTCACTGCTGGACAGAGGCACAACAAACTAATGGGCACAGTATTTTTTAACATAAGGGGTGGCGTAAGCCACAAAACTTTGGGCTAGGCTTATAAATGCCTTAGGGCAGATAGCCTAGTATAAACCTATGAACCTATGTTTTCAGACAGTTATAGAACAGTACTAGTTTCAGTTTATGTTTTTATCTATGTGCAGACAAAACTGACAGGAAAATAGATTTCAGTTTATTTTTTTATCTGTGCTCAGGTAAAACTGTCAAATGCCCTCATGCTTTCAGACAACTGTATAACAGTAATAGTTTTCAGTTTATCTATGTTTAGACGGTACTGACAGAAAAAGCTACTAATAATTTAGTTTTCACAATATAACAAGCTAGTTTTCAGTTATGCTTTTATCTGTGTTCAGTTAACACTCTCAAAAGATATTCTTTTAGTATTAGTTTAGTTACCAGAATATACACAGCTATTTTAAATGTTCAGTACACCCTAATGTAAAATTCAGTCAAGATACAGAATATGACATTCATACTCAGTTATGTGTTCAGCATAGTACATTTCAGTCAAATTTCAGAATATTAAAAAATAATATTCAATCACTTCACATTATTCATTTGTTTTAAGGGTAAAGTAACAGAATTACATTTAGTCATTAGTTAAGGGTAAAGTGACTTATTGTACAGGCTTATTACATCATCCTTCACATTAATCAGTCATTAGTTAAAGGTAAAGTGACAGAATTATTTATTACAGGCATATTAAGATAAGTTATCTAAATAATAGGTAGTAATAGTTATTCAGTATACTCAAGGCATAACATGGCAGGCTTAATTTGTTAGTTAATTTACAAATTACAGTACACTTTACATAATTATTGTACATTAGTCAGAAAGTTAAAAAAAGACACTAACAGAAAATGCAAAAGTATAGACCTGAAATACAGAAAGAATAAGTTTTAGTAAACTAAGTTATCTAAATAATAGGTAGTAATAGTTATTCAGTATACTCAAGTTAAACATGGCAGGCTTAATTTGTTAATTAGTTTACAGATTACAGTGCACGTTTACAAATTACAGTGTATTTTACATAATTATTGAACATTAGGTCAGAAATTTAAAAGGACATTAACAGAAAATGCAAAGGTATAGTTCTAAAAAACAGAAAGTATAGGTTTTAGTAAACTATTATAGCTCATAAAAATTCATAGAATATTTCAGACACAAATTTAGGAGACAGACCTCTATTACAGCACATAAAAGTTAAAAAAGGTAAGTAACATTATAAGCAAATCTAAATGTAAATTTATAGACACAAGTTAATACAGTGCATGGTAATTATGCTTCAAGACCACTTATAAAGTTATCTCTTTAGTGCCAATTTCAATTAGTCTTCATAAAATAGCCATCATGCTTGATAGGCTATACAATAAAAAGAAACAGTACAATGTTTAAAGATTTAAATCTATAAACAACAGAAAAAGGTTTTATTTGCTATAAGACAGAGACATCACAGTACACTAAGGCACCAGTTCATAAGGTAAAAAAACATAGGAAACAGTGTAACTTTACCATTACGGTACATAGAAATTTGGAACAAATAGGCAGGGTTAACAGTTCATACTCTAACTTAAATAAAGATTCACAAAGACAAGTTAATCAGCTTTAAAAGCCACAGAATTAAAAGACACTCATTTTCAGAATAATGTACAGGTTTTGAATATATCACTCATATAGCAGAACTTAGACTTAAAGACTCTAAAGACTATGAAACTAGGTAATATGAAAATTAAATCATAAAAGTTAACAGACTTCAAGCCTAGTGGTCAAAATTAATTCAAAAGGGCCATAAATGCTCAAGTTACACCTAGGTCAAAATTAAAATTGCAAGTTTATTTACCAAATAAAGAAAAATTATTTTCAGATTATGAGTCAGGTAGCATAAAGCTGTATACAGTAGTTAGCATTACAGATGTAAGGTAACTACAGAAGTAGGTCTCTGTAGGCTTTTGTCAGGGACCTCAGGGGCAACTGTTAGATTAGGGGCTTCCATTTTAAAGTAGTTATTAGACATTAGACAGGCTAAAGGGTAAAATAGGCCTAGAAATTGTGTTTCACTTATGCATAAAAGACAGTTAAGCAGAAAGAAAGAATAACCTTGCTGGTCAAGCATAAGACATAACAGTTCCCAAGGGAAGTCTACAGACTGTTCTTTTTCTGTTCTCTTTTTCAAGGGAAGAATCAAGAAAATTTTAAACAATACGATAGCTAGGCACCTGCAAAACAAGACAAGGCCTGATAAACAAGGGTAAGAAGGCATGTAAAGCATTACAGGGTTTTGGTATAATTAAATATACTTCAGATACAGTTAGAGAAAAGTCAGTCATTTAGTTAGTTTGACCTGATATACAGAAAAGATTAAGCTACAATACAGACACTTGAGCCTGCGTACATAAGACAGGTCAAATGAGGACTGTTTCCATTTACATCATTCAGGACAATCAGAAGATATGTGCAGAAACTTTGAATATATTTAGCAGCATTGTTATTATCAGCAATGTTAACAAAGACAGTATTTTAATATTGTGGACATGCATTAAAACCTTATTAAATGAAAAACACTGTTTGGAGAATTCATTCTAAAAAGTATACAAGACTTGGCCCATAAAGGAAAGACGGATACCTGTTTAGCACGAGTTTGGCTAATTAACAGAAAAAGACTTTTGTTTCAGTCACATTTCAGTTATTCCCAGTTAATTACAGTCCAGTCTTATCAATTCTTACATCTGATATTGAAGATAAACACGTTGTGTCTTTCGGCTTTTCCCAGTCAGGGGTCACCACAGCGGAACTCTGGTCCGCTAATGATTGGCAGTAGATTTTTACGTGCCGAGTTGCCGGCCCTGACGCACAACCTTCAACGAAGGTACGCCCATTCACGCATGTCTCTACACAAAAGACGCTCTAGCTGAGAATCGAACAGGACAATGTCTTACTGTGAGGCGACAACACTACCGCAGCACCACAACCGCAGTCTATTGAAGATAAATATATTATTATTAATAAATTTCAAAGTTTTGCTTTCACTCCTCTGTTTGCCTTGTGTTTTAAATTATGTAGCAAAGCACAAAAACGCTAGGTTTTCAGTCAGAGATAAGGAATATGTCTCTCATGCAGACAAAAGGTCCTTCACCTCAAGAAATATGCTCAGGTAGTGTATGATCTGCTTCATTTATATCGGTGTAGAATTTTAAAGAAGCCAGGTTATAATTAACTAAATGTTAAAACAACCATATTTTTCTTTGTTTTGCATATTTACAAGGTTAAAGAAGTTAAATAAGACAATTTATTATACCTATTGTATGTATTGGGAGTATAAGGCTACATGTAAGGTAAGGTAAGAAAACAACACAAATGGGCAAATTAATAGATGTTAAAACTTGAGCATTGTAGTACTACTCCAGAGAGAGAGGACGTTTTTCCATTGTTAAGTAATTCCATGATTATGAGCTCTAAAGGAAGCGGAGCTTTCATAAGAACATTTTAGAATAAAACACAAAGTAAATTATGTAAGTTTGTTAACAAACCTAATATCCTGAGATCATCTTCCTAAATTCCTATAATGTGTATTGTAAATGTTTTAGAATGTACTTTGACATAGTTATGCAATTTGTTTTAGAATTTCAAATGTGTTTTTCTTTGCAGAGTGAGTTTGTAGATTCCTCTATGAAACAGCAGAGAGCCAAATGTAGCTGCTCTAGATAATGTAATTGCATACAGAGCATAGATCTTGTAGGTAACACTTAATATTGCTTGAGACTTTAAGATGTGTTATTTTAGCAAGTCTGTATAGTATATACATTTATTACTGCATAGGAGACTTGAGGCTATGGTAAACTGTTGGCCTGTGATCACATTTCTCAATGAAGGCAGAGTCTGAAGTCTCAGGTTAGCAGTTGAAAGGAGCCACTAGTATTTTGTAATATTTAGAGCTCTCTACATGGATTATGTAAGCAGCAAAGCCTAGTAACAACCAAATGCATTTGTTCAGTGCATGCTAAGCAGATTACAGACAGTGAACCTACTAAAGTCATTCTTGCAAAGGCAAGCTTCTAAATTCAAATTAGCTTTTTACTTTGCTATTGAACAAGTTTGCTGTTGCTGTTTAGTTCCATAAACCTGACTCTTTTTACCTCACCAACTTGAGTGTACCAGACCTGTCTGTCAAAAACTTCTTTAAGTTCTTAGAAATTCATATTCATTACTTCTCTAGTGTTGCCAGTCCACCTTAGCTTCTGTCACCTCTTATCTTTTTTTGCATTCAGCCTTTACAACCATCAGTACATTCTCCAGTTAGTCCTGTCTTCACATTATGTGGCCAAGTATTTGAGTTTTAGTATTACTATCAGGCCTTCCAGTGAACAGTTTGGAATTGTTTTCTTAAGTATTAATGAATCCGTCTTCTTGCGGTCCACAGAACTCTCAAAAGTTTTCTCCAACACCAGAAAAACATCAATTTTCCACTATTTAACTGTACTCATAGTCCAATTGAAACAGCCATAATTTATTACTGAGAAAAAAACTCAGCTTTGACTAAAACAAGCTTTGTCAATAGTGTCATATCTTTGCTCTTAAAAATCCCTTGTTCAGATTTCCTGTAGCTTTTCTTCCAAAAACAAGCAGTTCCTATTCTAAATTTACAGTTACCTTCTGCAAAGATCTTTGAGCCCAGACAAATAAAACCTATCGGTGCCTCTGCTTCTTTACTTGCCCATCTGTTTGTAAAGAATTGACAGGACTAAATGACACCATTTTATTTACTTATTGTTTAATGTTGAGCAAAAAGCCAGCTTCTTCTGTGCCTTTTTCTTTCACCATCATCAACAAGCTCTTAAATTCTTCCTCCCTTTTAACAATTAGAGTGGTAACATTTGCATATCTTTGACTGCTAATATTTCGCCAAGCAATTCTGACATCATTATCCGACTCATCTAACTCAGCATTTTGCATGATATATTTAGCATATAAATTGAATAAACAGGGCGGCAATATACAGCCTTGTCCTACTCCTTTTCCAATCCTGTTACAGTAAGTTATTTCATATTTGATTCTAACTCTTCTGCATACAGATTCCTCAGAGAGACAAAGAGACTCGTATCACCATTTTTCTAAAAACTCGCCACAGTTCATGTCCACAAAGTTAAAGCCCCCCATTCACGTAATGCATTTATTACACATTATTTTTTAAGTGCCAAGATATTTTCACCTTTTCTTAATATAAAAATGATTCACTGCCCTTAAACACAGCACAAGTTATACGCCCAGTAACCCACTCTGGTTTGTGCATTTTTGGAGTTCAATCAGCACACTAGAAGCTGTGAGGGCACTAGGCTTTGCCATGTAGATTACAATGCAACCAGTGTGCCTTTTTCACCCATTAAACATAGGGTGGTACTAGGCTATCTGCCCGAAGGCATTTATAAGCCTAGCCAGAATGTTTTGGCTTTCGCCACCCCCTTAGATTAGTTCCCTGTGCCTCTGTCCGGCAGAGCCACTGAAGTGATCCCGGGGTAAACTTTCTGTTTCCCATCCACTCGTCAAGGTTTCTCTTGAAGAGTGTTAGCGAGGAGCTCTGCCTAATGTAGATTGGAATCTTGTTCCAAACCATGGGAAGTCTCTGTGACAGCAATCTATCCCTCCAGCACATCCTATTTTGTTGTTGTGGTGAGGTTTAGATCCCCAGAGCGTGTGGCTCGAGGGGATAAGCTTTTCTTTAGGTAGACCATGTCCATCAGTTCTGGGTTGGACATGGCCTTGTATGTCAAGCAGAGATCACGTCTCGAGTAGGTGGTATGCAACCGAGTACAGATGGAGTTTCTTCAGTCGAGCTGCATAGGGCATCTGTTGGAGGCCAGTAATCCCCTTGGTGAGGTACTTCTGTGGTCTTTCCAGCTGTTACAGGTGTCTTGTAAGATACATCCCGAATAGGGTGTTGCACTCTATGATGGGTCTGATGAGCGATGAGTTGAGGGGCACAATGACCTCTTTTGATCTGGATGCAAACCCTTTTGTGATAAGGTGTGCCATGTAGAAGGATTTTCTAACCACTTTGGCAATGTGATTATCAAAGGAGAGTTTACTATCTACTTGGGTCCCCAGATCCCTTATTACGTCTTCCGTATTTAGGGGACTACCACCTATGTGGTAGTTGGTGGGTACTTTGTTTTTTCCAAAGGGGAGGACTATGCACTTTTTGGCATTTAGCTTAAGGCCATGATTTTGACACCAGGTGTCCGTCTCAGTGAGACCCTTTTGGAGTATGTCTGTGTCAGCTGGAGAGTCAATTATAGCCCCTAGTTTGCAGTCGTCTGCGAACTTGGTCAGCCATAGTCCTTATGTGTTTGCCTGTACCTCTGAGAAGTATCTGCCGAACAGGAGGGGTCCTAGGACTGAGCCCTGGGGAATGCCACTTGTAACCGGTTTAGAGTCAGACCTAGCTCCCACAACTCTTACCATGTGGGTTCTGTCCATGAGTCAGTTGGCAACCCATCTTGTGACGTAGGGGTTTATGTTCAGGCTGGTGAGCTTGTCTATAATACCAGAATGGGGAATGGTGTCAAAGGCCTTTGCGAGGACTAGGTAGGCTGTGTGTACTACCTTTCCCTCGTCTATAGCCTTGGTAACTGTCTCAAAGAAGTCCACTAGGTTTAGGAGGCATGATCTGCCCTTAAAGCCGAACTGGGTATTGCCCAGTGTTTGGAGGTTCCCAATGTCTCTGTTAATGAGTTCCATGATGATGTGCTCCATAGCCTTGCAGACCAAGCTAGTCAGGCTTATAGGGAGATAGTTCCCGGGATCTGTTGTGGCTCCACCTTTGTGGAGCGGACCGTTGCTGTGCGCCACTCTATGAGTACGTAACCTGTGGAGAGGCCGAGTCTGAACGGTGTGTTTAGGTGAGGGGTTAGTTCGTCTTTGAGCTCATGTAGGATGCAGCCTGGGACACCATCCAGTCCCATTGATGCTGTGTTTTTGGCTTTGGAGAGGGCTGTTTTACCCTGAGTGTCTGTGATTTCAGGAGCTCTACATTCTTCTGGTATGGTTATGGGCCCTTTTGGGGGTGAGAGGGAGGTGAAGTTTACGCTGAACCTGTCTGCCAGGATGTTGGCAATATCAGCCGGTTCGGTGTATTTTGTACCATTCTGCACCAACTCCGAGCAGATCTGAGCATTGCCACAGATTCTTGACATAGCTAAAGAATGCCTTGTGGTTATCTTTGGAGTCTTTGGCAATTTTTCTTTTGAAACTCGCCTTGGATGATTTTATGAGGGATCATAGTTTCTTGCGGATACTGATCAGGGATGTCTTCCCTTCTTGGGATTTTACTCTTTTCTGTACTAGTGTTCTCCTTCTATTGTATAGCTTGTTTATAGTAGGAATACACCAGACTGGTTTCCTTTTCTTGGACGAGTGAGTCCTGGTTTTGCTTGGGATAGCATGATCCATGCATTCTTGTAGGTGCCCGTAGAATGCATTAGTAAAGTATTTTGCAGCTTGGACAATGTTATCCTTTAGCATGGGAGGTTTGAAACTTTCCACCTCGGTCTTAAGTAATGTGAAGTTTGCTTTTGAAAGGTTTTTCACGGTGGTTTCCTTGTCTGGGGGTGGGGTTGGAATGTGGCTATCCAAAGCGATTTGTTTATAGTCAAATCTAACCAGTGAGGGGTTGACCTCCGGTGTGGAGCGCCGGTCGCCCATGTTGGTGATGACCAGGTCCAATATGTTGTCATCTCTGGTGGGAGTGTTGACCAGTTGATCCAGGGTGTTTGAGTTTATAAATTCTAGGAAATGTTGAGCAAGGGAGTTAGTACTGGAGTAGTTCGCCCAATTATTGTTTGGGTAATTGAAATCACCCAATATTAGGGTGTTTGGTAAGACCTTTATATTTCCCATTGTTTCCAGAAATGCGGAATAGGGGTCCTGGGACATGGTGGGTGATCTGTAGCAAGCTACAATTTGAATTGCAGTTTTGCCCGTTGTTAGTTGTACGTGGATGATCTCTGAAGCATCGTGCTGTGCCACTAACCTGGAGGTGTGGGTATCCTTGATGAAGATGGATATGCCCCTGCCTTTTGTATTTCAGTCCAGGTTCTGTGGCCGAAATGTATAGTATGAGTTGTAGCCTGGTAGTGCTGGCGTGCTCTCGGGAGCCTTAAACCAGGTTTCTGTTACTGCACATATATAAATTTTCTCCATACTGAGGAGTGCCTTGAGTGTGTGCATTTTGAGGTTTAGACTTCTGGCATTGAGTAGCATTACCCTCAGTTTTTTGTTACTTGTGCTATTTATGGCGGTGGATTTGTCTTTTGAGCCTTGCCTAAAAAAGGCACTATGGGGGTGGCAAGAGCCTTGGCCAGTATTCGAAAGCCTAAGGGTGACAGTTGCAAGCCATCTCTAGCGAAGCAGCGTGGCTTGTCGAGCATGTCATCCCAGGCAGACAGACACTGGATCCCCTTTGAATGACACCAGAAACTTAGCCAATTGTTGAAATGTATCATTTTTCTTTATACTGTGGTATCATTCTTGGTGAGGGCAGGATGCTACTCAGGGTCAGGGTCATTCCAGCCTGGGCTACAAGATCAGAGAGCTCTTCCATGTCTCTTTTCATGTAGTCCAGGGAGGTACAGCTCAAGACATTCACACCAACATGGACAATGACAGAGTCGTATTTGTACTTGTTCTGTAGTGACCCGAGTGCTTGTGTTATGTGGCGGACCCTGGCACCAGACAGGCAGCTAACAATAACCTTCTCCTTATTCAGCCTAGTGAGTGGGATGCAAGTATGCCTGACTACAGAGTCACCTATTACTAGTATGTTGGGTATGTTATTTTGCCTTAAGGGTTGTGATTTCATGGCACACTGGTTTTGTGAAGTATGCGTTTCATGATTTGTGTTGGGGGGGGGTAGAGGTTGCTTGGATGTCTGCTTTGGAGGTCTCTGTTGCTTTTGCAGATTTTTATTTAGATAACAGCAGAGTATGTTTTTGTGTATTTGTGTGTGTTTTTTTGCCGGTGCTGGTTTAATGGGTCTATGTGAGACTGGTGGTGTGATGCAAGTATTTCCCTTCTCCTCTTGACTGTCTGATCCAGCCTTGGGTTGAGAGAGCTTAGCCTCCAGTTTGCATGCATCTCTCACATGTAATAGTGTTTGGTGGTAGGAGGAGAGGGTTGTCTGCGTACATGAGGCAGTTGTAACATTGCCTCAAAATGCCCAGATTCACCAGTTGGACTGGAGAGTACGCTTGAAGCTGCCCTTTGGACATGCCTAGATAGGTACAGTGAACTGTTTTACTGAATGGCTGATAAGGTAGAATAGAGATCCTTGTCCTTATGTACAGTATAGGAGGGTCTAGTGCTAGGGTTTATAAGTGCTTGCTATGAGTTTTGAGCAAGTGCCGGGCTGAGAAATGAATGGCTTGAGTGCTTAAGTTGAAAGTTTGTCTAGTTCCAAGGTAAAAATTGAAGAGGAGACTTTGTGGAGCCGTGAATAGTTATACCCTAGCTAACCGGCACTGCCTGGCCTGCAAAACTGGGCAAATGCGGTATTTATAGCAGGGAAATGAGAGATAGAAATTAGCCGAAAATGGCCAATAATCTACTAATTTCTGGGCTGAAACCACTCCTCCAGGTACAGATAGGCTGCTCAAAGCTCCCCTCCCTCAGATGAACAGAGAAACTTCCTTCTATCCAAGTAAGGTATGGGCAAACACAAGAGATTTGTAACACAGCCCTGAATTCAGCACTTAACCTGAAAACTGGACTATACTAGCTTAGAAAGGTGGGAAACAAGTATAACTTTTTTTGTTTTTTCAGAAAATAAATAAAGCAGCTACAATAAAAAAAAAACTCTTTAAATGCACAGAAAAGGATACTTATTGTTATATATCTCAGATCAGAGTTGTAGTCAATGTTACTAGTAATAAAGTAGGAAGAAACACAAATACAGTATAAGCAGATGAATAGAATGCATATATATATATATATATATATATATATATAGAAAATGAACAACTGATTTAAACAAGTTACCCAATTAACCAGAAAAAAGATTAAAACTGCGCCCTGCTCCAGCAGTCTTCAGACAAGTTCTAACTGCACACTCCTGCTGCTAGGGTGAAGGGGAACTTTCTCCAAATAAAGATGGCCTGGGTCAGTGCTCAAGTTATACAAACAAAGCTAGATTCTGCAGGCCTGAATCTCGTCTATGCTGCAGCAACAAGGCACACCAATTTCAGAAACAGTTCAAATAATCAGGCACAATAAGCCTGTGACCAGAAATTCTCAGCTCAGAAGGGCAGAATCCAGCCTCCCACAAGAGTGCAGACCACATCTTCTTAATGTAAAAAAACTGACCCAAAGCCCAAGTGCTTAAACCAGAACTAATACACTTTAGAACAGACACTAAGTCTTCAATCAGCAGCTCCCAACTCAGAAGGATGTAAGCTTCCTGTCCTGCCACAACAGTGCAGACCACAAACCTTCCTAATGTGAAACAACTGGTCTAAAGCCCAAGTGCGTAATCCAAAGGCTTAGAATTGTTTATCTTTTCGGCTTTTCCCGGTGAGGGATTGCCACAGCGGAACTCCAGTCCGCTAATGATTGGTCAATTTTTTATGGTACCGAGTTGCCAGCCCAACGCCCAACCTTCAGCGAAGGCACGCCCATTCACACATGAGGCCACTCTACCACGGGGAGGACATGCAGACTCCACAAAGAAGGCACTCCAGCCGAGAATCGAACTGGAGAACCTCTTGCTGTGAGGTAACAATGCTATCGCTGTACCACCGTGGATTAATCCAAAGGCTTAGAATAACAGTTACAATTTAATCAGCTACTAACAATTAGTAATAAATGCAGCAGAATAAATGCTATTAAGTACTTTTAAGAACAGGCAGCAAGAGCAAAATAAGTAATAAAAAAGGAAAAAACATAAACACAGTAAGCAGATGAATAAAGTGCAAAAAAAATTTTTTTTCTCTTCGTATTAGGTAGAATGAGCTAAAGACACTAGACTGGGAGGAGTGTCACAGATCAAATATACAGTAGGGGCGGGCAATTGCAAAGCCACCAAGTATAAAAAGAAAACACCAAAAGGGAGAGCAGGGTGGGGGAAAAAAATCAACTCAGAAAAATAACACTTTCAACACAGATCAGAAGCCAGCAAATATGATCTAAATCAATCAATTAGGATACTGTAGAACTTTGTAAAGAAGTGCCAAAAAATATGCTTATCAATTTATATTTTGAGTTGTTTCAGTAGCACTCTCAGAACTCAATTAGATTCAAGCAATATTCTTCTGTATATTGCATACATAATCATGGGCTGCCACAGTGGTGCAGCAGTTAGCGTTGTCACCTCACAGCAAGAGGTTCTTCGGTTCGATCCTCGGCTGGAGTGCCTTCTGTGCGGAGTCTGCATGTCCTCCCTGTGGTCACATGTGTTTCCTCCGAGTGCTCCTGTTTCCTCCCACATCCCAAAGACATGCTATAGGTGGATTGGATACTAAATTGGCCCTAGGCGTGAGTGCATGTGTGTGTGTGTGTGCCTTCTGTGGAAGGTTGAGTGCCAGGTTGGCAACTCGACACTGTAAAACTCCACTGCCAATCATGAGCGGACATGTGATCCGCTGTGGCGACCCCTAACTGGGAAATTCCGAAAGAAGAAGAATATTGCATACATAATCATGTCTTGCTATAGCACAGTGTCTATTTTGAGTTTCCCATTTGGGCATTTTATTAGATTCTTATGGGTCATACTAACGTGCTATAGCATTCTGCCCCAGATTCATCCATTTATTTATAGCCCTTCACAGATATACGTTTCAGAAGCACGAGGAAGATGTGAAAGAGTGAATTCTGTTAATACTTGTGGGTGGTACAAGTTGTTAGTTCAGTGGTACAGCCAGTGACATTATAATGATAAGTACGTTGTAGAAAAGGGGTGTTGAAGGAAAGAGAACATCGGTTTGTACCTTTTGAAGATTTCACTTGCTCATTAGAAGCTTTTTTTTTTTGTGCTACTTGCTCTTGGAACTTTTTCATTTTCATAGTATGCAACTTCTTAGCCTGCTGTGTTAATTCCCTTTTTCTGAAGGACTCTGAAGGTTTTTCCCAGTTTCTTTATAACAATTATTTACGTTTGCTGCGATACTTGCTGCGTGACATTTTTAGCGGGTCTGTCCATACCGCTCAACGTTCCCTGATTTTGGCTTAAATTTTAGCCCTGCCCCTCTTAAACCCACCTAAAACTGGTGATTTTTTTTAGAAAAGATGGTGAATTACACTTATTAAATAATGGTAATAGTTAGAATTGTATATTAATACACATTGTCTTAATTCTGTCCATGTCTCAAGTTAATACCACTAATATTTTAAAAGTGTCCGTGGTTATTTCTGGATTTGTCCCTTATTGGTTGAGAGTTATGGTTAACCCCATCCATTACATTCCTTTCTGCTGCGTCCCACCCATATCCACACTCCTTGAAACCATTAGCCCCTAACTTACATGTCTGAATCTGAAACAATAAACCACCAAACACTTACCAGGAAGTGCCATGCCAACCCTAACTGGTACACGTCACGGATGCAGTCACGCTTCGATACGGGCAGTGTCCATACAGAATCCCCAAAGAGCATTGCGAATACTAGGCTACCTAAATCAAAAGGTTTTTGTAATGAGTTATAAGACAACTTTGACATTAACAGACCGACTATGATTTACAACCAGTAAACCAACTGTATTAAAACAAAACGCAAAACTTGAAATAAATGAAGTCCCTCTGACAAAAGGCACAGACTTTGACGTGTTATAACAGGGACTGTAGCAAAAGAATATCGCGAGTTGTCACGAAACCGAACTTTTGTTATGGCGTTAACTAAGGAAGTGAGTTATGGACTTAGATTCAAAAATACATGGGAAAATGAACACGTTATTCTTAACATTAATATGACAGAGATGAAGCCAGAGAGAACTAGTATATAGTTTTATTGCCCTTTTGAGACACGGAGGAAGTTGTTAGCTGAAATGCATGTTAATCTCGGATATTTCTTCTGTGGCTTAGTTCAAGATGTGTCTCTTTAAAATGTATGGTAGAATGAAAATATTGTCATAAAGTAATATCTGCCGTTGGCACTTTTGGATTTATTCTGCTAAAAATGAATTGCAGTGCAGATCATAGTATTCTGTCCGATGTTTAAGGAATGAATACCTCCATTTTAAAACAGATGTGGTGGCTTTTCTGTTTAATTCATCGCTGATTCTTGAATATTACATTGTTGTGCACCGTATAAAAAGGGTAATGTTACCAACTTGCAGAGAAAGAATTAATGTATGTACTGTCAGGGCCATACATTGTTGCATTAGCAGTTTGTGGTGTAACATGGTTTATATCTGTGCTGTATTTAATTTCCAGTATTATGAGGGTCCTTGCTCTAGCTTTTGCTCCTTGAAGTGTGGTGAGAGTAAGTTGCTGTGTTCATACCTCTCAAGTGTACCTCATTACTAGGAACGTACCTCATTTGGAGACTTAAAAGTTCATGTTCCTGAAGTTCCACATTAAAGAAGTCTGTGACACATTTAGTGTTGGAAATATTTTAAACAATATTCATGGTAAAAAGAAATCCTATTGGTACATTAAAAGATCTTTTTATAAGTAAAACCATCATATTTTAACCATCCTGTGAACTTCCTGGTTTAAGTTATTAGTAACTCATTAGTAGGTGTTCCACATTTTGCCATTTGTTCCACATTATGAAGGCTAGTGTTCCTCATTTTGGAAATGGAAGGTTGAGATCTATGGCTGTGATACAAGTCATAAAATTGGAATGGTTAGTGATGGAGTGAATGGGTGCGTGTATAAATTATACAGACACAAGTAGATAAATGTGCATGAAATGAGTGATTGCATATCATGTATATTAGTCTATGGATGTGCATATAACATACATGTGTACATATATGTATGCTCACACATCTAGTATGAAAATATGTATTTGTGTGTGTATATATATATATATATATATATATGAATTTAGTGATGCATTCATGAACCGATTTGAAATGCTGTTGTATTTTTATTAGCTGTGGGAAAAGAAAAGGTTGACTGTAACATAATGCATAGTGCGTGCAGTAAAGCAAAGTATGTGTACATTTGCTTATTTATTTTAGATTTCATTTGACCAGAGTGCCTCCCTGAGCTAGTAGAACATTTTCATGTAGATCAGAGGAGTACTGATAATTCTCCACATGTTACTTCAGTGTGTTAGTATTGCAGGAGTAATAAAGCTTGGGCTAAAAATAGTTTTGTTGGAGTTGAGGGGTACCCAACCACTATATTGTAGAGTAAGCAATTTTACCAAACTTTACCCACATGGTGTGTGACAGTACATCAGACATTGGGGAAAATAATAATTTACAGAATCACTGTAATAGCTTTGTGTAGAAATTGGGTCATTAACCGTGTCCGTAAGTTTGAGACGGTTGTCATTTCTATTTAGTTTATACTAGAGTACAGGCAGCTGTGAATAGCAGCAACACTTTTTTTTTTTTTTTTTTTGCGAAGTAGAAGATTATGTGTTGTAGTGTGACATGTATAGTGAGCTAATGATTTTGCTTAGAAACAATACAGATATAGGTACTAACTTTAATTAAATATTTGAAAGCTCTAAACTTACTTCACTTGGGGTTTAATTTGTCCAAGTCTTTTGGGTTTCTAATGCCATGACAGGAATGAACCCCATTTATAAGCCAAAGTATGACTAAAGTTCATGAAATTAGTATTGTTTCCATCTTTCAGAAGTGCACTTTGCAGAACCTGCAATGTGCCCAGAATTGACTCCTTTTGCCATTCATGCAGAGTTACACTTACTTCAGTAGCATATCTAAATAAGACTGTAAATTCTTTTTTGTGAGATCCATTGCTTCTACTGCTAGTATTGGAACTGTCTGGGTATACATCCACATTACCCCCATTTCTGCCTGCAAATTCTGGTATTTTATGATTTAGTGTCTCTCTGTAAGACACTGTAATCACTGTGCTTAGCAATTTTGATGATTAATGCTACGTTTGTCTTCTTTAATGGACGACCATATCTGTTTTTCCTCAATCTGTTCTTGAACTGTTGGTAATGGGTGATCACATGTGATATAAACTTCATCATTCTCTATAACACTTTGTGGCTCATGTTTCCAGTGCTTCACAGCTACTTCAATATTGTGATGTTTGCATAATCCGCAATGCATTAGTCTTGCCCATTATCATACCTTTCAGTATACAAGCCCTCAGCCATTAGTGTGTCACATCCAGCAGCAAGATGTGTGACTGTTTACAATTCACGTTTTACAGAACCTACATATGTCTAATTATCCAGCATGTTCAGTAGAGTTTGTAAATCAACATGTATGTAGTCCACTGTCCTAGGCCGCCAATGTTAACCTTTTGTGTTTTGTTTAAATTTACTCCTACTTATCCAGTCCTGCATTAGATCCTGATTGACATGAGGTTTTTCCAGGAGTTTTCTGTACTTGCAACTATATTTATGCATTTTCCACATTTCTTTCCTTATCATCTGATTCCTCACCTTATATTGTTTCTTTTGGCACACTCGATTGCTGCCTGATTTTTTTGTCTACTTCTGGTTTAATTTCCATTCTTGCTTGACACCGATATTCTTCCACTAAACTAAGCAGGGAAGTCATCTTAGACTTGCTATCTTCATGTTTTAAAATTTTCATTATGTTTGGATCTCGTGAGGTCAGCAAATATGTATGCAGTCCTGCAATTGCAGATCTGTATATGTAGCTAGTTTCGAGGAGACCCTTACCAACTTCTGAATGGAAAATATGTAATCTTGGTATACACTAATTTTTTATAATTCATTTGATAAGCATGGAGCATTTTTCTTATTTTTATGTCCAACTGATTCAGTACCTTTTGGGCCCAGTCTGTCACCTCAAAACTGGAAGTTACAATGGGAAGGGCCATTTGGTTTATAGCTTGGACTTTGTTCCTAGATGTCAGGGCTGATTCCAATATTAATTTTAGTCTACTAAAATGTTCCTTACTAAGTTTGTTTAATTGTTCATGTTTTATTGTTGATACTTCATGAATTCCCAAATATTTATATACTTCTTGCTCAAGTTCCTTTATATCACATTCCTGTCCCAGACTGATAGTTTCTTGGTGCTTTAGCTTTCCTACATTAAAGGTAGCCTTTGCACATTTATCAAGACCAAATGACATTCTTATATCATCTGAAAAAGTTTTGACCACTTGAAATGATGCTTTCAGCTCCTCATCTGATGAACCATAAAGTTTTAATCCTTTCACAAAAAGAAGATAAATCTTTACATTTCACTGTTGTCTAGGAGCTAAATTGTAACCATGACCTAATTACTTAAATAGCTTAATGGGTTAAGGGCAAGACAAAAGAGCAGCGGTGACAAAGAGTCATGCTGAAATATCCCTCTTTGAATTTTTATCTTTGTGATAATAATTTGTTCTTTATCATGGCTTAGCTGCAGTGTGGTTTACCACGGTTTCATGGTCACTGTAATGTAATTGATCAATGTAGGGTGTAACTTATACATCTGTAAGCACTCCTTTATCCATGAATGTGGGATGCTTTCATATGCTCTTTTTATAATCTAACCATGCAATACTTAGATTCTTCCTCTTTTTACAATTCTCTATTGTGACTTTATTTAACAACAAATTATCCTTTATTCCATATGACTTTCTTTTGTTACCCTTTTGTTCTTTTGGCATTATTGAGTTTTCTTATAAATGACTACAAACTCTGTTGGCATCAGTTCCATTATACAGTTTGTACATTGTTGGAAGACAAGTTATTGGTCTACAGTAGAGAGTTGATTATCCAAACTAATTGGGACCAAGGGTAGTTAGAATAATCAAACTGTTCAGGTAATCAAACATACATTGAACTGGATATAAACTTATAAAATCTTGTTTTTTATGCATGCAGGGAATACACTTTTCAACCATTCAGTGATCCCAGTAGACAATAAGGAATATTTTTCACACATGAACCAGCTACAAGCTCAAAAAACAGGCACAAGCGAATACATATAACGTTTACATATTCAGATTTTATGATTTTTCCTACCCAAAGACTTTGTAAGACTGTGTTCAGATAATTGACTTTTCGGATTATCGATGTTCGTTTAATCAACTCTTTACTGTATAGTTTTTAGTGCATCTTTCAGGTTCACTGTAAAGGAGGAGTATAGTTTTTCCTGTTATTAACCAGGATGGTATATGTTCGTGATGTGCATATAAGTAGTTCTTACTCAGGGCTAAATATTTGTGTAACAATGTTAATACTTTTAGCCAAAAGTTGGGTACTGCATCTGGGCCTGGGGTTTTCCAGTTAGGAGCTTTTCTTAATTTTGTTTCCATTTCTCTGGCTGTCACTTCATTCCATTTCACATCCTGTACATTTGAACTTGTTACTGTTTCTTTTACGTCTTCTGTCCATTCAGCATTTTTATGTTCCACAGGGTCTTCATAGATATTTCTTTAAAATGTGACTATTTCTTTTTTTGGTGGTGTTTCTATTCATTTTGCTTTGTTTACCAGTTCTCTACAAAACTTTTTTGGATCATTAATGAATTGCTTATTTTGTACTTTTCTGTTCTGTTTATCTGCATATCTTGTAAGTTTTTCTGCCTGTGCTGATAACTTTAGTTAACTATTTGCAATAGTGCATGGTAAATTCTGGTATGTTCTAATACTGCGCATTGCTTTTATCACATCTGTCTTTCTTAAGTATTTTTGCTAATCTCTTCCCACTTTTATAGTCTTCTAACAGTGGCACTTCTTGTCTTAATTCCTTATAGTTTTCTTTATTTGATACTTCCATGATGGCATTTGATTTTGTCTCTTCCTTTCCCTTATTGTCCTATATTTTTTGGTAAGACTTTTATCTTTTGCTGCACAATAATATATTACTTTTGTTACATTGCTTCAATTTATGTCTACAGTCTTGATTACTGTGTTCATTTGTTTTATCAATCTTCTGGCATTTTAGGTTTATTGACTTTCTTAATCTATTTCTTTCATCGATCTTAATATGTCTATCCATGTCTGTTGAATCAAGCAACTCTTCCTTTAGGGGTTCCTGTCATGTAGTCGAACATTTACAAGTTCAAACCTCATATGGTCGAGACCATAAGTTAGAATTTGTAAAGGTTCGAGCATTTGAATGGAAATCTCCAGGCAGAGGTTTCCATTTTGCTCAATAGGGTGCAATCTCGGAGTCAGTATATTTAAGTAGCGGGGGGTGTGGGGGGTGCAGGGGGGGCTGCTTAAAAGAGTTTATTTTGTTTTCCATTTTTTTTAATACATAGTCAAAGCTTTGTAACTTAGAACATAATAGTTTGAACATTACATGTTCGAAGTTATAAGACTTCGACTATGTGATATAGACCCTTCCCTTAGATTTTTTTTCTTGTAAACTGAAGGCACATTCTTTATTCTCCCTTTCCTGCAAACATTCTACAGAAAGTTCCAAAACGTCTTCCTGTCACATATTCTCTTCAACTGCATCCTACATCATCCATTGCTATTTTGTATGGGAACTCAGGAACTCACTTGGCTCTCACTCCACAACATTAACTGCATCAGAGTTGTCACCGTTTCTTGTTCCTTTCCTTGCTGTGCAACTCCAGCTGAACTGTTGTACTGGTTTCCTACTGAAGGCTGCAGGGTATCTTCATTTGGCAGCTGATAGATGCTTCCTATTCCACCTGTTTTTCCTTAATTTGGGGACTAGTTCCATCAGGCTGTGATGTTACCAGAGTTGAATTTTCTACATTAAATCTTTCATTTCACAGGTAATACACTTCAGTTTCTATTTCTTTAACTTCTCCATTACTAATCCTCTTATCTCTTTCTCCCATTTGTTTTCTTATTTTTTGTATTGTAAAATTTTCCATACCCAGATACCTTTGCCTGTATTTCTGTTCATATCTTTGGTGCTATTTTTTTTGTATTGATTAGTTTTGCTTTTTCCTTTGCATAAATATTGCACCATATTAAACCTGTTCTATTTATATATTTTTTTAACATTCCATCTGAATTCCCTTTAATACGCTTGTTTTGCTAAGACATTAGATACACTAATAGTCCCAAACCTCCCTTATCTTCCCTATTACATAATACTGTGTTTTAGCAGCATTTAGTCTTGAGCCCCACATTACAGTAAAAAAGTCTGTTATAACTCTGTATTCTTTGCTATTGAAAACGTATAAACTTTTAAGTACTTTAACTTAACTAATGCCACAGCATTTAGTTAACTTTTTTCTTAAACAATAGCTTAAAAGACTTCAATAATGCTGTAATACTTCTAATGTCTTATAATGTGTTATCTCATTTTTCAGAAAGTTTATTCATTTGACATTTGTTAACCGGGTTAGTCTGGCTGAGCTAAAAAAAGCCCATTTTCAGTGGAGACTCATGGAGAAAAGCTCCAGTATAGTGACATAATTATTTACAGAAAGTAAAAATTACATAATTATTTACAGAATGTAGAACTACTAAAAGTACTAAGCAATATCATGATGGTAGAAATATACATATAAAAGCACATGAAATAGATGAAGATATGAAAGAAGCAATAGGAAATTGCCATGGTGAATGAAGGCAGAAAAAATATTATGAGCTAATAGTAGTAGAGTTTAATCCTTGTTTTTTTTTTTAAAGGTAGGAGAGAGATGGAGGAGGAGATATGAGAACAGGACGATTGTAAAGAGACTGTGTTAGGTGAGGCAAGTATAAACAATAAATATGAGGGTTATGGTTATAGTAGTCTGATCTATTGAGTAGGGAGAAAAGGACAAGGGGATGGCAATAAAATACAGTATAGGTGTAGGTGAGATGTATGAAGGTATAGTTGGTTGAGTAGAAAGTGTTAGTAAATTAAGTAGGGTCATGACAGTAGCAGGGCTGTGAGTCAAGTAGAAATTGTTTTAGCCCTTTTTTGAAGTATGCGGGATGTTGGGTGGTTCTAATGTGTGAGGGGAGTTTGTTCCAGGCCTGGGCTACAGAGAAGTTTTCCTATGTTTTTGTTAGGTTTATAGGTGGCCAGGAGTTGTTGATTAGATGTACGGAGAGAATGAATGGGATTGTAATATATAGTGAGGGAAGACAGAGAAGGGCAGGCTGTGAGGTTTTTCAAAATGTTGTGAAAGTAGTGCAGCGGTTAGCATTGTCGCTTCATAGCAAGAGGCTCTCCAGTTCGATTCTCGGCTGGCGTGCCGTCTGTGCGGAGTCTGCATGTCCTCCCCATGGTTGAATTCACTTTAAAAGACATGCAGGTAGGTGCATGCGTGAGTGGGTGTTCCTTCCTTGAAGGTTGGGTGCCGGGCTGGCAACTCAACACTGTAAAAATTCACTGCCAATCATTAGCGGTCCAGAGTTCCACTGTGGTGACCCCTAACTGGGAAAAGCCGAAAGACAGTTTGGAGTTGTTGGAGAAATTCTAGCCATTGGAGAAAGGCAGTGGTGTGAGTTATATGGTAAGTTGTTAGCAAAGCAAGCTATATGCTTGTTCTAATTTAGTTAAAAGTGTGCTCTGGATATTAGTAACGATAGGGGCTGCATAGAGAAGGGAGGAGATAAGTAGTGTTTGAGCCAGTGAGAGTTTCGTGTCATGGGTAAGGAATTTTCTATTTCTGTATAATAGTTTGTTTTTTATGTTTTTTTTTAATACAATGTTGGATGTGCAGGTTAAATTTCAGTTCATCATCAATAATGGTACCAAGAAGTTTAGTATGGGGGGGTCAGCTATAATGGTAGTTGACTCAAGGGATGTAATGACAAAGGTTGATTTATGGTGTGTGAGGGTTCGGGGGAGGAATAATAAAAGATTGTTTGTTTGTTTGTTTTTTGGATTCAAGATGAGCTGATTGTCAGAGAGCCATTTTTCAGTGGAAAAGAAAGTGTTTTGGGTGCGTGTGTGGAGGTCAGTGATGGTGTCTGAGATGGTTATGAGTGTTGAGTCATCAGCATATTGTATAATTGAGGATTTTGAGCAGGCAGTGTGGAGGTCATTTGTGAAGATATTGAAGAGTAGAGGACCAAGAATGGATCCTTGGGGGATGCCAGTTTTGATGGGTAGGAAGGAGGAAATGGAAGTAAGCCATCTGACTGATTGCTGCCTATTGGAGAGGTAACTTGCAAACCAGTCAAGAGTGGGTTGAGAGTGGAAAGTTTAGACAGAAGTAAAGGGTGATAGACAGTGTCAAAGGCCTTGGAGAAGTCAAGGAAAAGGCAGGATACTAATTGATTGTTTTCTCTGGTCAAGGCTACAGTGTGGGTAAAAGATAACAGTGCGGTATTAGTACTATGGTATGGCCTGAAGCCATGCTGTGTGGGTGTTAGTAAGTTTTCCTGGAGAAGAAAATCCATGAGTTGAGTGTGCATGCATTTTTCGAGTAGTTTTGATAGGGGTGAAAGTATAGCAATGGGCCCATAGTTAGATGGATCAGTAGAATTTCCACCTTTGTGTAATGGGACCGTGTAAAATGATTTCCATATGTCTGGAACTGTGGCCTCATATGGATCTATTGATTAGTAGAGTAATAGGATAGACAATGGATTCGGCAGCAAATTTGAGGAAGGTGGGAGGATGGTTGCCTGCAGAGAGAGAACAAGGCTTAAGTTTGAGAAGCAGGGACCTGATATAGGTAGTAGAGATAGGTTTGAGGGAGAAAAAGGGTGTACTTTGTGGAATAGGAGAAGTGAGTGGGGGTTTGGGTTGTGACTGGTATGAGTTAGTTTTTGAATAGTTAGTTTTTGAATAGTATGAATGAAGTTGTTGAGGAGGGAGGCAGTTTCATATGGGGTATTGTTAGGGAATGGGGAGGGTGTGGAAGGGTTTCTTGAATGAAGAATTTTGTTTGTAGTAGACCACAATTTTTGTGGATTCGATTTTCTGTTGAATTGGACTGCGAAGGTGTGGATTAGATTTTCTGTTGAATTGGACCGTGGAGTAGAAAGTTTTCTTATTATTACTGATTACGTTTTTGCAGAGATTCCTGAGTTTTCTATAGATTTGGAGTAGAGCTGGTATTTTGTTTTTAATCCAAGCTTTCCATGCATGTGGGATCAGGTTTCTTTAGTTAACCAGGGAACGTAGTTAGCTTTTGTTCTGATTTTCCTAGGAGGGGCAAGGGAGTTGAGAATGTCCAGAAATATCTGATTACATTTTAGTATGGCTTCATTGAGAGGGAGCTGTCAGAGGACTGACCAGTTGACGTGTGATACTAGGGAGTTAAATGTTTCAGTATTGAAAGTGGACGGTTTACAGATGTCTCTGTAAGTTTGTAATTTAGGTGTTTGGAGAGTATATCTTTGGATATATGTAGGGAGATGGTCACTCAAAGTATCAGGTAAGGTATGGGAGCTATGATAGAGAATGGGGGTGTTAGTGAGTATCCAGTCGAGGACTGGGTAGGTAGGTGAAGTTTTCTGAATACATATAGGGAATGTGACTAATTGGTGAAAACCATGTAATTTTATGCTGAGTTTTGGGGAGTCAGAAATAAGTTTGGACCAGTCAATGTTTACATTTCCAAGGATGACAGTTTCATAGGTTATATTGAGAGAGATAGAATATGTTCAAAACTGGGGATGTTATTACCTGGTGGGATGTATATAGAGGCTATGACAAATTTCTTGTGTGAGTTTAGGTGGCAGTTCAGAATACGTATTTAAGCAAGATGGAAGTTTGGAATAGGGAGTATAAGGCTAGTGAGATTAAGATGATCAGAACAGAGGAAAGCAATGCCTCCACCTTTCTTGGGGAATCTGTCAGAGCAGAAAATGTTGTAGCCAGGTGGTAAGACTGCAGTATTGGGGATGGAAGGTTTTAATAGGGTTTCAGATATGGTAAGAATGTCTGGGGAGTGTTGGGGAATCCAGGCATGTAATTCACTGGTTTTGTTGACAATGCTTTGGGCATTCAGGGAGTAAATAGAGATTTTTTTTTGGTACAGGGTTGCTGGACTGGGAGGGTGGGAGGCTTTGTGAGTGGTATGTGAGGATGTGTCATTGGGGCTGGGATTAGGGTGGATATCTCCAGAGGGAAGTATGGTGATTGCAGATGGATAAAATAGTTGGGGGGGGGTGCAAAGTGGTTGACTTTAATATAGGTTTATTGAAAGAGGCTGTATTATTAAGTAGGCTAAACTTCAGAAGGCAAATGTTACAGATGTTAGAAAGAGAGGGGGAGATGATAAGGTAGTGGATGTTATTTGTGTAGGATTGATTGAATATGGTAGTTGGGAGATGTGGTAGGGTAGAGCAGTTTTGTGTATAATAAGAGGTAAAGATAGTTAGAAGGATAAGTAGTGAGAGGGTTAGAAGTAAGCTGATATTAAAGTGGAGCATTGTGAGGGTGTGGTGGCACTGATGTATTGGATAGGGTAAGCTGGAGGGTGTGGAGCATGTGACTGTTTAAGGTGTGTGCAGTATAAGTGGGGGAGTGGTTAAGAAGAGGAAGTGGAAGGTGAGTGGTCAGCTGTGGGGGAGAGGTGTGGTGAGAGTATAAATCTAAGAAAAGGATGGGTAGGTGGGAATGGGGGTAGGGGAGCAGAGTGACCTTGAGTGGAGCGGGTTCGCCAATCGCCCGGATAGAGAAAGGTGCCAGAAACAATCAGGTAGGTTGCTGTACATGAAGAGATGAGTGGAGGAGAAGCATCTAAGAGAAAAGGAAAAAAAGTAGGCGATAACAGGCAATGGAGTGAAATCAGGTCAAGATCTAATTAAGGGCAAGAGGTGTAGATAGGAAGGGAGAGAGAGCACTAAAATAGGACCAATGTAAGGGCGGGGGAGTTGAGGAGGGAAGGTGAATGGAATGAGAGTATGGATAAAAGAAAAAACAGGGGTGTTTTTATATATGGATGAAGGATGGAAAGTTTGGAAGGTGGTCAAGTTTGCTAGGATAGGGGCCGTGCAAGGAATACAAGTAGAATTGGGAAGTATAGGCTAGGAGAAGATGGGGAGAGAGGTTGAAATGCAGGGGTGGTGATGTGCAAGCTGCCGGCACAGTAGCACTATAGGAGAGTCAGTTTGTTCAGTGTACATACATCAAGACTTAGAGGTTTTCAAGCAGTGAAAATCAGCATTCTAGTCGCCGCACTGGTCAGGAAAATCTCGAGCAGGAACAATTGTGTTCTGTTAAGATATGTAGGCAGAAGCTGGTACAAGAAAGGGCGTGTTAAATAAAAATGGGAGAAAGGAAGTTGTTAACCATCTAGGAGTGTAGGCTATTATAAGAAAGAAAAAGGTAGGAAAATGAGCAGTAAAAGGAGAGGGAGACATTGGGAGAGAAAAAATACAGGGAGGTATGGACAGTAAGTGCAGGTATAGTATGAACGGAAAGGGGTAAGTTAGAGTACTGTAGAGGAGTAAGGGTGGTTACATTTTAGAGAGAGAAGGGTAAGGTAGTCATTTATACTGATAACTACTATATTTGTCAGCAAGCAATGGTATAGCAACAGTATTTAGAGTAGGTGCATAACAAAGCACAAGGTAAGACAGTGAACAAGTGAAATATGCAGTTCAGTTCTGTAACCTTAAATAAACCACTGTCTACCAAGTACAAAAAACATGCTGCTCACTTCATACATTCAAATAGCAAGTAACATAAAAACCACTGCCGAACAGGTTACACTTCAGCTACAAAAAAAGTAACAGTAGTAACATGTTATACCTCACCACTGGTAATTGGTAAGGCTACTGGCAGAGCGAGTTTCACTGGGGCATCATAAAACTGCTGTCGAACAAATTTGACTACAGCTAAAATAAGAGGTAACTATAGCAGTATGTTGTATCCAAACAAAAGTATAGACTTTTTATCAGACCTCACACACACTAACATTTTTTGTAATGGAAAAGATCCACACAGTCTGTTTTTAAAAAATCTGTTAAACCCGTAATTTTTACTTTATTCAAAGCTAAACATACCTTCTGCAGTAAACCTTCCACCTCATTTGTTACCTTTTTCATTCATATCATACTTTTAGCCAATAGGACTATATCTTCTGCATTTTCCATAAATAATGGTACTTAAAACTTTTATCCTGTAAAACAAAGTTTGCACCTTTTAATGTGCTTAACCTGCTACTCACAATAGCATTCCTATCTAATGAAAACAGCCCACTCATGGACATCTTTGTCTTATCCCCTTTTCTGTTTCAGTTTATCTGTTCAACCATCCATTCTTTGTCTTATCCCCTTTTCTGTTTCAGTTTATCTGTTCAACCATCCATTCATTATAACTGTCAATATTCCACTCTCATATGCCATTTTTTTAAAAACTTAACTTTTTCACTTATTACATATGCTTTTAAGATATTTCATAACTGCTATGTGGCATTATCAGATGCTTTTAATATTACAAGCCAACAATCTTGCATTTTTTCTGCTATATGATATACTATTAGCCATGTATTGTATCAGAATTAGCATTTGTTTACCCTTTATCCCATTCAGCCTCTCAGTTAACATCTCCCATAACACTGCCTCAGTTTTTTAATGTACTTTCATAATAGTTTTATAATGAGTATTATTTGGGTCTATATCACCATATTGAATGGTGATAAGTTCGACTGCCCTTTTGTTTGAACCTAAAAGTCTGAAAGCAACGAACTCACAGAACAGAGATTTTTTTTCCCAGGGAAAAAAATTGCTGCTCCGTGGAAAAAAAAGTCACAACTTTAAAACAAACTGAAGTGGGAGGCTTCACCCCCACACCCCCCCCCTACTTAAATATACCAACTGTGAAATCGCACTACAGTGGAGGAAATAGCAAAGCCTTGAAGACGGCCCACCAATTTTTTTCCCTGGGAAAAAAATCGATGTTCCGTAACTTCGCAGTTTAGGGCTTTCGGACTTTTCGTTTCGAACAAAGGGCGTTCAAACTTATCACCATTCAATGTGGTGATATAGACCCGTATTATTTAATGTAGTTGGTCTCCAGTTTGATGCATCTGCCTTACCCCTTTTTCCATGCGACTCTTAACACTCCTTCAGTATTTTTTTTCCTTCATTCCATTCTCTTTCCATTCACTCAGAAATTTTGTGAATATACACTTTTCTTCTGTGACATGAATTTATAAAAACTGTAACCTTGATCATCGGTATCTGCAAGTGAATGCTTATTTACTTGTTTAAACACATAATTCAGTTTTTGTACTCTAATATCCTTCTGTAAATCATTGTTAGAGCATTCTTTCACTTTATATACCTTCCAGTAAAAATCTGCCCATACTAATACTGCTGAGATACCTTGTCACTCTCTGTATTTCATTTAATCTTTGGTCCTGTCTCATCTGACAGTTCCTTAGAATTACTTATTTTTTCTAACTATTTTTTGTCAAAAATGCAGATATTTCTATCCTCTTATTTGCCTAGTATTTCTTTATTCTTTCTTTATAAATCTTCCTTCTTTAACTATTTCACCTCTTTCTTTTCCAAAACTACTTCAGAATTGTTCACCATTACTTTATAACTAACTTTTTAATGTAGTGTTTTTTCACATTCAAGTACAAGTGTCCTAAATCTGGGCATAACCCCCCCCCCCCAGGACGCTCATTAGTTGTATGTGGTCTTCTGGGAGTGGATAATCTGTCTGCAGATTTTTGAGCAGAACCCAAATTCCCAACTATCTTTCTCCATCCCTTACTGCTTTGCACTATATCGATTCATGATCACAACCTTCCATAATAGTAGCTATCTGCTCCACATTGTATCTTTTTCTTCTTCTAAATAAACCCTCATTTCTTCTTATTTTGACTACTTCATTATGCTCCAGCCTTTAATTCACCTCATTTCTTTACATTCTAGAGAAGATACCTGGGCAATCTCTCTTCTTTTATAGAAAATACTTCCCTCCATATCTGTCCTTTTCCAGCTTTCAGAATCCACCATCACTGAATTTATTACTGTCCTGCAACTTGTTGCTTCCTTCTTCATTGCTATTCCCCACTACCTGACGTCTATAAAATACATATTTCTATACTTAATTATGCTACTATTCAGCTTATTCTCCTCCTACTGTGCCATCTTTCATCCTACCATGACTCCGTACTAACTCGTTACATCTCTTCAACTCTATCCCATCCACATATCCATTCTTCCTCTTTGCACTCTCCACACATCGCATCAAACGTATTTAATATTATTGCCCCTCACCTTTATTCCAAATATAGACTGATTAACTGCACTTCAGCTCAAGCCAAAACAAAATTAAGTGCAAGAATGCTGTCTGAGAAGCAAGCATGCATAATTTCTCAATATAATAAAATCCTTCTAGGAAGAGATATACACCCTAATCATGGCCTCACCTGTCACAATGAACGCAAAGATAATTCTCAGCCACACACTTCTGTAACCCAGCAACAGCCAGTCTACAATCCTGATGATCTAATTTTTGCTGAAATAAATCTTAGACGTATAAGATATAAAACTGCTGAACTACATGCCTGGATTACCCAATAAAAGCCTGATGCTCTTGCTGTAAATGAAACTTATCTTAAGACCAGCATAAATAACTCCAACGTTATACCTCCTGTCTGTAATATCATCCATAATGACCATATGAAGAGGAAATGTGGTTGTATTTAATATTTCCTAATATCTATTACATTTTCCCCTTACTGCAACCAAACACCAAAATTCAATTCAGCAGAGCTTCTTATCACGTTCCTCAAAATAAACAATTATATACAAATGTGTATTACTGTCCTTTATATCCCACCTGGCGATAGTGCAGCTATACTGGAAGATATTCTACACTGGATAGCCATAACATTTCCACAAGAAAAAAAAATTTGACTAGGTAATGTGAATGTCAGTTGGTTTGTTATAAACTCTAACTTCCCTACATCTAGCACAAGCTTGTATGGTTTCACACAACTAATTAATAGCCCCAAACTTTAGAGCAAAACATCAAATTCTGCCTTAGACTGGATCCTAGTATCAGACCCTAGCAAGTATTCCACCACAGGTAGAATGTTAGGCTCTCTCAGTGATCCTTTCCCAGTCTATATGACCAGACATCTCACACATCCAGTTAAACAGCAGGTTTATAAAACAGCACACAGCCTTTCCAAGTTTAACCCAGGAATGTTCATTACTGCACTGCCATCTGTTAACTGGAGCTTCCTAAAAATCCTCCCCTTAGACTGTAATTGAATTCAGTACAGCTTTTCTGAGTATGCTAAATAGTCTTGCATCTACTAGAAGGAAGAGACTGAAAACAAATAATACAATTTGTCTGTCCAAAAAGAGTTGAATGTTAATGCAGGATAGAGAGAAAGCATGGAAAGAATGGCAAAAATATAAAACCCCTCAGTAACTTAAACTTCAGAATGCATTGCAATTACACTAAAAAGCAAATAAATGAAAACAAAAACCACACTATAATAACTTTCAGTATAATACTAAATACCCATCCTAAAAAAATTTAGACACCCGTTAAAGAAATCTTACATCCCTGCCACAAATTCAACCCAGGCCCCTCTCCTGATAACTTACCACTCAAAACTGTAGTACAGTTCAATGCTTATTTTATAGATAGTATAGCATCTCTAACCAAGGATTCCTCAACATCTAATCTGAACCCTGCCCAGTAGCCACATATCACCACATCCATTTTCACCTTCAAACCTGTACCTACATCCTATATAAAGCTATTCTTAAATAAACTTATACTATGCTGTTCTTCATCTGATTAACTTTCAAGTGAGTACCTAAAAGTAACAGCTAATAGCATTGTCCATCCTGTCTCAGACCTTATATAGGTCAGTCCAGGAATTGCATGTTCCCTCTCTCTCTGAAAAAAGTCATACACTATCCCTCTGCAGAAAGGAGGAAATTTAACAAACATTAATAACTTTAGACCTATAGCAATCTTATCTCCTGTCACCAAAATACTTGAAAAATGTATTCAAAAACAATTGCTAGACTATTTCCTGCAAGAACTCCTATCCCCTACACCAGCGGTATTCAACCTTTTTTGCACCAAGGACCAGTTTCATGTAATACAATTTTCCATGGACCAACCATTGCGCATCTATAAAAATAAAGCATAATAAAGTGCAGAACAATTACAACTCGCCATAATGCCGAATCGGTGGGAGTCCTGAGCTTGTTTCCCTGCAATGTGACAGTCCCATCTAGGGATGATGGGAGACAATGACACAAGAAATGTGTTCCTTATGTCCAGTCTATTCTGTAATTTTGTTTTGGTTGCTGTAGAAACACCTGCTTCACAAAGACAGTATGTTGGAAATGGAAGCAAGGTTTTCAACACTTATTCTAGCAACTTTCTAAGTTTATAAAAGCAGTATTTAAATTTGTCCCTATTATTTGTGGCTCTATCCAGAATTATTCTGCGAGAGGTTGAGAGGTATGGTCGAGAGGTATGCAAACCTAATGGAAACCTTATTCTGAATCTGGCAACTTTATAAGTTTATAAAAGCAATATTTAAAATCTGTCCCTATTATACATGGCTCTGTCATACCTCTCAACTGTCCAGATTTTCACAGAATGTCCAGATTTTTGCCTTATATTTTTGGTCTGTTTCTCATAATATCTGTGGTTTTCTGGATTTTTGTGACAGTTAAGTGAGGACTGAAGTCATTATATAATGGCAGGTATTTGAGTTTCAGAATCCTTCAGAAAATGCATGGTAACACACGATCTTGTATTCTGTTAACTTTCTAAGTTTATAAGAGCAACATTTAAAGTTTGTTCCTGTTTTTGGGGCTTTGTACCCCTGTTATTTTTGGCTTTGTCCAGAGTTATTGTGTGAGAGGTTGAGAGGTATGCTGGAGAGGTATGCAAACCTCTTAACCTCTTGTGTTGCCAGGGATTGCTGTCACTTTTCACTCTCTCTCTCACGCATACACACACACAGTCTTTTCTGCTTTCATGCAAGCATTTACTCACACATGCAGACAGAAACATAAATGCACATACTTTTTTTCCCATTTCATTTATTTTTATTTTACAATCGCTAAACAGCAAAAGTGCTTCTTAGCGAGTGGCTCGATCGATCTCACTATTTACTCTCACACACAGATACACAGTCTCTTCTGCTTGCACGCACACACGCGCGCGCACACACGAACACATATATTCTACTTTCATGCATGTATTCACTCACACAAGATCGCTGTCACTCTCTCTGTCTCTCGCACACACAGTCTTCTCTGCTTTCATACACGCATTCCCTCGCACAAGCTCTCTCTCACTGTCTCCATCTTTCTCTCTAACACACCCCTCTGCTTTCGTACATGCTCTCACTCTTTCTGGCTCTCTCACACACACATTCCTCTGCTTTCCTACACGCATTCACTCACACAAGATCACTCTCACTGTCTCTGTCTCTCTCACACACGCACTCCTTTGCTTTCATACATGCATTCGCTCACACAAGATCCCTCTCACTCCTTCTCACACACATTCACTCACACAAGATCACTCTTATTCTCTCTTGATCTCTCACACACACACACACACACACACACACACACACACACACACACACACACACACACAGTCCCCTCTGCTTTCAAACATGCAGACAGAAACATGAACGCAGTCACAAACATACATACACACACACACACACACACACACACACACACACACACTTTTTTGTTTTCACTCCCTGCCTAAAAGTTTCTGTACAGCCCGATACCAAATGATTCATGTCCCGGTGGTTGGGGACCGCTGCCCTACACAACATGGTTTCTTTCCTTCCCATAGTACTAGCACTGCCATTCTAACCTGTATAGTTACTGTCAATAAAGCTAAAAATAATGGCAAACTAGTCTCTTACTCATTTCTAGACGTGTCTAAAACCTTTGACCCAGTCTGGCACAGCAAACTTGTACTTTGAATGTCTTCACTAGGTCTCTCTCAGCCCACCCTTCTGTGGTTCAAAAAATACCTGTCCAATAAGTATCAGTCAGTAAAATGTCACACCATGCTCTCTCCTTACTGTCTAGTAACCACCTGTGTACCACAAGGGTCTGTCCTTGGTTGCCACCTCGTTAACATTTTCACCAACATCTATACATCCACACAACAGGTCACCCTAATACAATACTCTGATTCCACCCTCATTTGCACATCTGACAACATGGTACACCTTCAACAAATTACTCCGGAAGCTTTAACAGTGACTGAAGTGTGACTTCGTAATGCACAACTCATGCTTAAATCAAAATAGACCAAACTACTACTTGTTTCAGGACTTGTACAAGGTTGCTAAGACCTGGAACTCCTTACCTATGTCCATCAGGTCAATACCCCTCATATCTTTCAAAACCAGGGTAAACTATATCACTAAATGTGAACAAGTACCCCTTCATTCCTTATACCTCTTCACTGTCCCTTCATCACTTACTTCCTTACTGCTATCAAATTATCTTCCCTGACTTTCTCTCTTTATGTACCATAAGCCTGTTTTAGCCTTACTTCATATTGCAATTGCTATTGGTATTAGACTAACTTAACTTTAATTGCTCAACAAACTGTGTAAATTTTTTCTAAATATTAGAAAATTGTCATATACCTTTTATAGATTAACCAATGTTTTTATATTATATTTAATTTGTTATAATTATTTAAACTGCAGTTGTTTTTTATTTTATTTTTTAAGATTGTAAAGTTATTGTACTTAAAATGTTTCATAATAAATTGGAGCTTTTTTCCAGGGCCTCCCCTGAAAGTAGGCATCTACCCAGTCGGACTTTCCTGGTAATTAAATGTCAGTAACTAACTAACTAAATAAATACTTAGGCCCTCCAATGATGGACGGTTGTGCCTAAGAGTCCAACAACTAAGAGTTCTCTAGAGTAAACAATGTGGCAATTTTCTAAGTTCTTGTACCATCTCACAGCTCGTTCTAAGTTCCAGTGCACTTTTAATTTAACAGTAGTAGTTTAGTCCAGGCTTCCTAAAAGTTTACATGACTAATTGTATTTTATTTTATTTTATTCTACAAATTGGTTTTAAATACCATTTTAAATCCATTGAAATTTAAGTGTATATTTTGTTTCCATCATCATACATACATTTTTTTTCTTATTTTTATTTTTTTCTGGTCAGGAATAACAAGATCTGTCCACCTGCCCATTAAGGAATCTGTGTCTCTGGACAGGATTGGGAAGTGGACATATGCTTTAGGCATCTTCACCCTTAGGGCCTTGAACTACACTGCTCACATGAACCACTTTCAGAAGCCTAGAGGAACAAGTGTTAGCCTCTTTGAAGAAGTTGGAGACTATTTTGGGCACTATGGTTAACACTACAAACTTCATATGGCTGATGTGTAATGCAGCTGATGGAGCAGCACAAGCTGCAGGTCGAGGTATTATGATGAGGCTTCATGCCTGGCTTTGCCTTTGTGACTTTGTGATTAACTTTAAAGCATCCTTTACAAATGCTTCTTATGACAGCTCCTCCTTGTTTGGACCTTACATGAAAGAAGAAATGTAGAAATCCAAGCAGGATGGGAAGATGCTGTCTGCCACAGTAGACAAGGTTGAGACCCCACAGTGATCAAACAGTAGGAACCAAAAGGGGGTCCAAAGCCTTATTGCTGAGGAAATAGTGGCATCATGTCACTGACTCTGCTTTTGAAAAGGGCAGCTGTGGCTGAGGTGATCCCTTTAATGAGCACAGACCCAGAGGTTTTGAGGTGGTTTGCAAAATCAGGGATTTCATGGACCTTTATCTGACAGGCATTCTAACCATCCCTGAAGGGCTGCCCAACCGCTACCTTCTGAAGGCATTCAGGGAGTTGTCTGTTCCTCTACTCTGCTGCATGAATGCTCATCATGCAGGATTCTTGGGTAAATAAGTTAATATCCAGAAGTTAAACAATTCCCTTTTCATGTCTACCCCTCATAACAGTGTGGCCATTTCCAGACATACCACCCTATTAGCAAAAAGCAATCGGAAGAGAGATCTTTTCTGTTCGTAAAAAAAAGAGCCATCCAGGAAGTCCCACCAGGCCAGACAGGTTCAGGATATATTATTCAAGATTCTTTTTGGTTCTGAAGAAAATCAGGTATATCGGGCCAATTCTGAACATCAGCCATCTATACACATATGTAAAAAAAAAAAAAAAAAGAGCCAGTTCAGGATAGTTGTTTTCCAAACAACATTGCCTTGTCTGCAGGCAAAAGATTGGATGTGCTCTACGGATCTTCAAAATACTTGCCTTCATATCGAGGAGAAACTTTCGCTTCCATCTGGGAGCCAGTCACTTTCAGTTCAGAGCCTTGCCCTTTAGCCTCCCCACAGCTCCCTGAGTGTTCATCAACAGCACGGCAGTAGTCACAACTCCAACTCTTGACTACAAAAGATTTGAGTGTTTCCATACCTCGATAACTGACTTGATGCTGCCACAGCAAGAGAGGCCTTGATCAGTATTGGGGACTACTTGCTTCTGCTTTGTCTGTCCTTGGGCATATAAGTAATCTTTGAAAAGTAATAGCTGCAGCCACTTAGGCGATCCAGTTCATAGGATGCCACTTGGACAAAACGTCATACATAATTTCAGTGGCTCTCGATAGAGTTGAGAACTTGTGAAATTCAATTCAAACTCTCCATCGGTATTGCCCATCTTCTGAGTTTTGGCACTTAGGGCTTCTTCCATCCTGATGGTGCTGTTTGCTCAATATCACATGAGAATACTTCAGTGGCTGCTCAGAGCTCAATGGTCTCAAGTTTTGGATAATCCTTCTGCTCCAGTAATAATCACCTACTTTTACAGACTACACTTGCAATGGTGGCTGACTTCCCCCATACATTCTTTCAAGGAGATCTTTTGTCATGTCACCCCCATAGTGGTTGTCATCATGGATACCTCCTCCTTGGGGTGTAGCGGACATTGTCAGGAGATGGTTCGAGTTACTTGGAATCAACAAGAGACTAACCTTCACATCAGTGTTCTAGAGATGAGAGCAGTCCTCTTGCATTGCAAGCGTGACAAGACTTTTTATTGAAGGGAGTGTTTTCCATCCAGACCAACAACATGATGGTTGTATGGTGCAGCAACAAACAGGGAGGAACCAAGTCCTATCCTTTTATGCCAAGAAGCAGTGAGAGTGTGGCAGTGAGCAATTGCTGCACATCATTTCTAGATAGGTGGTTCTTCTGGGAATGAAGATTGCTGTCTTGTCAACACACTCGGCAAATCCATTCTGATGACATATGAGTAGTTTCTCAATCCAGTTGTAACACAGCAGCTATACAGTCACTGAGGTCATTCTTGCTGTGACCTATTTACCTCCCCAGCTAGCACCAAGTGAAGCAACTACCTTGCCTTGATACCTCAGAAGGGACAGTCCCCAAGAGATGATCTAGTCAGATGGTCGCCTTTCGGCTCCTTTACACATTTCCAGTTCTGTCCCTAATACACAGGTCTTTACAGAAAGGCTTGAGATGCAAAGTCACATTGATACTCATTGCTCTTCACTTTCCCAGGCAAATTGGTTTTCTCCACTAAAGCCTCACATCAGGACACCTCCCTGGCTTTTAGATCCCAGGAAAGATCTGTCCCACCCATCTTGGCCATCTCATTCAGACCTACACGATATCAAGTTAACCTCCTGGGTTCCCCAGTTCCAGTGATGTCCAGTGACCTTTCTGTCTT
The DNA here is from genome assembly GCF_019279795.1 of Protopterus annectens. Taxonomy (NCBI): domain Eukaryota; kingdom Metazoa; phylum Chordata; order Ceratodontiformes; family Protopteridae; genus Protopterus; species Protopterus annectens. The sequence continues at coordinate 1,026,873,435 of NC_056731.1, read as the reverse complement.
GAAATCAATTGTGTGTTGGTCCACATCTCGGAAGGAGATGACACCTGCTATTTTGCTTCTCAGACTATGCAGGGCTGTCTTCAAAAGAGACATTCTTCTATGTCCACAAGTCATAGAACCAGTAACCCCATGGGACCTCAACCTTGCAAAGTGAGCACTGACAAATTCAACACTTGAGTCAGGGTCTTCCACTCCTTTGAAGTTTTTAACCTATAAAACCATATTTTTTACGGTTATTTGTTTGTTTGTGTCTTTTGGCTTTTCCCGATTAGGGTTCGCCACAGCGGAACTCTGGTCTGCTAATGATTGGCAGTAGATTTTTACGTGCTGGCTTGCCGGGCCTAATGCACAACCTTCAACGAAGGAACGCCCATTCATGCATGTCGCCACACAGAAGACACTCTAACTGAGTATCGAACGGGCAACATCTAACTGTGAATTACTTCTGCTAAAAGGATATCTGAAGCACAGGCACTGTCTTCTGTTCCTCCTTATTTAGCTTTTCATAAGGGCAGGGTTTTGTTGCATAGTAACCCTTCCTTTTGTGCCAAGGCGGCTTCCAACATTGTTTGAATTAACCCATTAATCTGACAGTATTTTTTCCATAATTACTCAAGCAAAGAAAAATAAGCTCTGTACAACTTTAGATTGTCACACACAACTCAAATTTTATCTAGAGAAAACTAAATCTTTTAGAAAGGACTCTCAAACATTTGTGTCCTTTGCAGCAAATAAGATTGGTTCAAAAGTTTCAAAGGTCATTCAATCTACGTGGCTTTAAAACTGTATTTCCTTTGTTTATTTTGTGTACAACCACCCATGAAAGCCAAATGCTAATTTTATAAGGTCCATCACCACTTCTACAGCTTTCTTTAGAAATTCTTCAGTTGATTAAGCTTGTGCTGTGGCATCCTGGTCTACATTGCACACTTTTGCTTGACATTACAAATTGAGTTTAATGTCAAGCAACTACCCTCCAGGGCCTTCTCTGTTATAATGCCACCCAGGTATTCTTTAGCTGGAAATTGTGACGCATCAGTTGAATTGGACAGGTGGGATGAATAGGATATGTTGGTGATGTAGTTACCATAATGCTGAGCTCTTTCATTCCATCCATCAGCTATGACATTCCTTCCTCCATCTCCCTTCCAAATTGCCATTGCTGAAGGCTTTGAACGATGGTTAAGAACTCTTCTTCACAACCATTATCATAGAACCATTGCACATCTTGGAAACCAACTTAATCTGACATAGCTTCACCTTCAGGTGTTTTGTGGGAAAACATTAATAGAGCTCAAGGCTGGAGCACTAGTTTTGTCAGATTGGATGCAACAAGCAACCTGAAGATCAGTCAGTCATATTGGACAGCTGTGGATAAAAGGATCCATTATTGGTAAGTGCATAATTACTGTTTTATTTTTTGCAAAGCACTTTCTAGTGGTTTGCCAGTCAAATCTCAACAGTACATGTATATGATACAACATTGAGGGTACTGCATTCCCACTGTACTGTCAAACACGCGCATAATTTCCTTTAGTCTCTCACTGGGAGCAATTGCAAAGTCTGGTGAAATGCACGCTAAATGATTTCTGAGAAATTTTGTTTATCAGAGAGAGCCACTTTTTTAGTAAGTAGTTAACACTATGTAGTCCTACCATGGGTAACAAAAAAGTGTCTGAGCTACCTGCATTCTTAATATTGTTGGAGAAATTAAATACGGAAGGAAAACGCCAAGTCTTTTGGGTTTCTAATACCATGACTGGAATGGACCCCATTCCTAAGTCAAAGTATGATTAAAGTTCATGAAATTAGTATTGTTTCAATCCTTGATGTTAGCCAGAAATGCTCTTTGCAGCACCCGTACTATGCCAAGTAATGACTCCTGCAATTCGTACAGAGTTGCATGTATTGGTAGCATATCTAAGTACGGCTGTAATTTTTATAGGACCCATTGCTCCTACTGCAACTGGAACTGTCTAGGTGTCCTTCTTCTTCTTCCACATTGCCCTCATCTCTGCCTGAAAAATCCTGATATTTTATGACTTTTTGTCTCTCTGTATGTAAGACACCGTAGTCACTGGGTATAGCAATTTCAGTGATCAATGCTACTTTTATTGCTTCTGTTTTTTGAACTGTTGGTAGTGGGTTATCCATTGTGGTATATACTTCATCATTTTGTATAATGCTTTGTAGCTCATGTTTCCAGTGTTTTTTATCTACTCTTGTACTGTGGTTATTTTTTCCACTTTATTCAAAATGATATGTAATAACAATACTAACTAATTATACAATTATAGCAATAACCCACGCCTGGGTGTGGGTAATGCTGGATTTACCATGGTTGGTGTGGTTTGGTTACGAGGGCGAAACCTGAGTGGCCAAACAAAGACAACCGTGGGTAAATCCAGCATTACCCATACCCAGAAGTGGGTTATTGCTATTATACAGTGCCATTATTTAAGGAAAAAAATAATTACTTTTCTTAAATAATGGCATTGTATAATGCCTCCTTGCTGCCCTTCCGCAGCTGTCTGGTATTCTGTGGTAGTTCTGATGTACTGCGCATGCGTATGCTTACGCAGTACATCAGAACTGTGGGCAAAAGCAACGGAGAAAGCAAGATCTCCGTTGCTTTTTACAAACTGTCTCGCTATGTTAAAGGAGTTTAACATAGCGAAACAGCTTTAAAAAAAGCAACAGAGAATCTCCGTTGTTTTTTTTAAAGCTGTCTCGCTATGTTAAGCCCATTTAACATAGCGAGACAGTTTTAAAAAAAGCAACGAGGAAAGCAAGATCTCCGTTGCTTTTTAAAGTGTCTCGCTATGTTAAAGGAGTTTAATATAGCGAGTCAGCTTTAAAAAAAGCAACAGAGCATCTTCGTTACTTTTTTTAAAGCTGTCTTGCTATGTTAAACCCATTTAAAATAGCGAGACACCTTTAAAAAAAGCAACAGAGATAGGAAGATCTCCGTTACTTTTTTTAAAGCTGTCTCGCTATGTTAAACTCATTTAACATAGCGAGACAGGTTGTGAAAAGCAACGGAGATCTTGCATTCTCCGTTGCTGTAAAAAAAAAAAAAAAAGAGTTATACTAATGGAAAAAGTCCGGACGACCGGACCTTTTTCCATTACTATAACTCTGGTCAGCGTGCACGTTGTAAATCAATCAGCATGCATGTTTTGGAATATTAATGGGGGGTCGTTGTATAATTATATATATTTTTATAGATTGTTTTAGGGTTCTTGTACACAGACCTAAAGAAGTCTAGAAGGACGAAAGCGATCTTTGTTAACAATAGGTTATGAAATAGAAATTGATTTTTACATGCAAAATGTATATGTATATATTTATATATAGTTTTTGATTGCCAAATGAACTAAGGTTGATATATTTCCAGCCATGTAGTATATTGTCTTGGATAAAATCACAGACTTAATAATCTAGTTAAATAAGAGGTACCACATCATTATAAATTTTATTTGAAGTACATAAGAGTTATATATTATTATGACAGCTACTAAGTAGGGCAGGACCAGCTCGAATTTCACACGGATGGGGGAAGGGATGTGAATTTAACATGTGTACCAATAACACTTTGTTTTACAGCACAATAAACCACTCCCATGCCTGATAAAAAGTATATATATATATTAGAAAGCTTCTGAGGAAATTACTCTATTTTTGTTTTACTTGGATCGCTTGTCTGTGTACTTAATAAAGGAGTTTCGACTGGAAACAGACTGCCTGCCTTGCTTGGATTACTTTCGAATACTTAGTAATGCTTTACAATTATATATTTTCTATTATTATTTTTTGTTTTGACTTGACGAGTTTACGTTCGCTACTTCTACTACTGTTGTCTGATCTGATTAATATACAGTGATTAACTAGAAATATATGGACTGAAAATCTTCTACCACACAAAGAAGTTTCTTACACGGTTTTGAATGAGAATATGTCAGGACATTTATATGTTTCCCCTATCCATGAGGGACAGGGGGCTAAATTGAGGGTAAATTTGCAGGCAGCCATCTGTTTGTCCAAGTTATATTTCAGTAAAGTAATAGAAGTACTTTGCTTTACATGGAGTGTTAGACTGTTACATAGAAGCAGTATTCCTTGTGATACAAAGCTATCTGATCAACATATTATATTTATTTTGCAAAAAAGATTGTAATACTATTGGACTTGCACATTTGTAATAGGTTTGTAAGAATATGCTTTGTTGAAGCTCTTTCCAAGGCAGTGGTTGCCTCTTAATCTCTATAATACTGAAAAGAGGAATAAGGCTTTGAGATTATTTGCATAGTTTTTACAGTTTAGGCTTTTGATGTTTTTTAGTGTGAAAGCATTGTGCTTATTCCAACTGTGACAAGTATTTGGATAGGTGCATACTAAAATGGGCATTATACACAATGGTATTTCTAATGAATGTCAGTACGGTGATATGATTACATCCCTGGATCTGGGCACAGTACATTTAGATACAAAACTGTCAAAGAAGGACTTTCTCACATCAGTGGGTATATTGGGATTAAAGAACAGTTAGTTGTCGATATAGATTCCCATATCAGTAACTGCAGGGTCAGTTGTCATGAATGTGTTGTCAATGTGATAGCTACAAGGGGAGTCATGCTTGCTGAATGATATGATTATATGCTTTTTGTCATTTAGTTTATTTCATGATTTTGACACCAGCTATTTGTTCAGTACAGGCCCTCTTGGAAGATCATGTTGTTCTTCAAGGAGTTTATGATGTCACCAAGTTAGCAGTCATCTGCAAACTTGGCCAGTCACAAACCCTTAATATTAGCTTTGAACTCCAGGACGTACATGCCAAAGTGGAATAGCCCAAGGACTGAACCTTGGAGTACAGCTCTAGTGACAGGTCTTTTGGAGGAGGTAGAGCTGCCCACCGTAACTTCCTGTGTTCTGTTTATGAGTCAATTTGCTGTCCAGTGAGCTGCATAGGGATTTACATTTAGCTGTGAGAGTTTATCCAAGATACCCGAGTGCGAAGTCTATATTTGCATGCACTGCTTTGCTCTCATCATAATTTAAAAGCTTGCACGGTGTTGTAGTGCACTACTGAATAATTAAAGTTGCTCATCAGTTTAGAAGTGAAAGTCCTGCCTATGAACCAATATGTGATTTAAATTGCATGTCTGCCTTTTTCATATGTAACATTTTATTATTGATGTTATAAGTCATTGCTGTTACAGTTGAATGGAAGCCTTTTAAGTATCCAACAAGAATTTAAATTGTATGGATCAAAAGGGACCTATGCCTTAAAGTCAGGGATATAATCTGCCTTTCAGTACAGCACAGGAGAAGGAAAGGGAAATGGGGCTCCTAGTTTATTTGGTTTTTCTTATGTATTTTTAAAACTGTGTGCATTGTTGATTTGACCTCTCTTGAACATAGCTTACTTTTTCTGTGGTTTAAATGCTTCATGTATTTTCTGTAATTTGTCTAATTTTTAGTCCGCAGGAGTGGATCAGCTGGTTGGAGTGGGCTTGGTGGGCTTCAGCCTCTGTCTCTTCGTGTATTACACCATTTGGGTTATAGTACTGGTATGTATATCTTCTCTCTTTATTGTTATTCTAAAAAGGAATGCACAGTGCTTATTAGCGCATGAGAAGAGAATAGGTTACATCTTTGGAGAAGCTTTGTTGGTGTGCATACAGTAGCCAAAAACATACATGAAGACAAATGTACTGAACAGCAAACCAACTAGACAACTGAATGGCCTAGTAGTCTAGACTGACATGCCATTCTGCATATTTGTGCCTTAGCTCAGATTTATTTTAAATATAGTAAACTCTTAGTTAACTAGCACTCATGGGGATTGGTAGATGCCAGATAACTATAGTTTCTGGTTGCTTGAGAGTTACAATTAAAAGTAGGCCTGACTAATACTGTACACTATACTATTTGTTTAGTTTGACTTGTTCTTAGTTTGGGGAGCAAGGGAATTTATTCCTATCTTCCTTTTTAAAATTCTAAAACTCTAAAAACATAAGGTATGTTTCTGTGTGTGTGGGGGGGGAGGGGGGTGCAACATATGAAAATTGTACTGTATTTCTTCGATTTTTGTTTTTCTGGTTGCTTGAGTTCCAGTTAACTGAGAGTTTACTATAAGTGAATGGAGGTAGATCTTCAAGAAAGAACTCAAGAGAAATTCTACCTTTGACATTGCAGACAACTTACTAGGTAACATGCAAAACATTGTTATACTGTGCACTCTTATCATCCTTGAAACATTTTCGTTAAAGTCAAATAGTTTGTGGGTTTATGACAGTAATGTCTGCACCAACTATCATAGTAAACTAAATATTGATATGTTTAAATGTATATTTCTTTTGTCATTGTTATCAACTAAGAAAAATGAAAGCTGCACATTTTACAGAAAGACACATAGATTGACTTTGATGAGAGACAAGCTTCCTCTTATGAAGAACTGTGTCTCCTGTCCCTCGCTATTTAATATTCACCTCAAAGTTCACACAGTCTTAGGAATTAAGTATTTTGTTTTTCTGTGAGGTTGCACACTTGGAGTGAGAATGTTGAAGTAGGAGGTAAAGAGGAGGCGTTAGAAGTTTCTTTATGTTCTCATGTTTTTTTTCACCAAATATTCTCTGTGTTTTCAGTAATTTTCAGTAAAGATGGATATGGAGATTTGTATATTTTATGTTTGTCCCAGATTTCAGCCAAGTATGATTTAGCTGACTTTGTTTGGTGTTGATTTATGAGGATTGCCTTTATTGTATTGATTTTATATTGAGTTGTTTTCATGAGTTAGTAGTATATGGGAGATTCACCATGTGGTATGCCTGTGTACAAGTAGCACTGAGCAGCAAAGGTCTCGTGGTCCTTCTCTTGGACCTGTAGTTCTCTAGCAGTGGGATTAGTTCAAGATTAAGCTCTGCTAACTTGTGTGCCAGTGTTATCTCACTGACTGACTACTTATCATTAATGGTATTTTGGATAATGAAGCTAGTTTTCTTAAAATTCGGATGCCGACAATGATTTCAGATCATTCTGGTGCTTTGGAATTTCAGGTACTGGTGTGGCTGTTTTATGTGATAGAGCATTGAAATGCATAAAGACCACTCTGTCCGCTCACTGTAGTTTACCACCTTACTGATGGAATACCCTTCTAAAGTGATACTGAGGTGCATAGGCCTCTAATATTAATAATCCACCACATATTCTCCCATTTAACTTTCCCCTACACCTCTGAATAACTGACCTGCTCAAACATGATGTCACAGTTGAAACTGGAGCATTTAGAAATAAATCAATAACAAAACCAAAATTACCCAAAGTCAGTAGTTGCAACAGAATGGTAAAATCCTCACAATCTGCAGTTGTAGCTGTTAACGGTTTAAAGAAAAGATTCTGTTGATAAAATTTATCAATTTGACTCATTAGATGCCTTTCTAAAGAGGCACTGTTGGCACCTTATTTCCCTAGAATTAGTAATTCATTCCTTGTTCCTGTTTCTTAAACTTCCTATTCATTCAGTGCAGTGTACAGCCTACTCAGACACATTTACAATGGCACCAGTGGCACACAGTCCCCAGTATCAGTAATGTTAAGGATGGATAAATAATACAGACAGACTAGAAAATGTAGCTGCTGCTCTAATGTGCTGCCAAGCCACCCTCAGTAGTTTGATGTATTTAAAAAAAATCTTATCCACCCAATCATTTCATCACCTCTACCATTGAAATAATATATAAAGCATATATTGGGATTCCCTAGTATCAGTCATGTAGTGATCCGTTAATTTTCAGTAACTAAAAAGCCCTCAGATTTTTTTTCTGGTTTTATAAATAATGGAAACAGTACATTGCCATCATCCTGCCCCCCCCCCCCAATAACTCCATAAATATTTTATCTGCAAGCCTGCAGAACAGTTTTCTTTATTGAAGGGAGGACTCTTCCTGTTTCAAGCTTCATCTCACAAAGTTTCTTGTGACTGTCAGAAGTATGAGCCTGTATTTGATTTGCTAAACGCTTCTGTATAACTTCAAAGTTTCAACTTATTGGCACAAGACTTGTAAAATGTCATATCTGAGTATATGCTAACTAATAACCAAAATATTTGTTGACATCTCTCTACCAGCACCCCACAGCATTGATATAATCGTATGTGGCAGATGAAAAAGCATCAGAAACATTTAAGAGGAAAGTTCACCACTTCCTTCATTCTGTGGGTTTTGCCCCATGTAAATTCCACCAACAACAAACCGATAATCACATAAAACTCCCCAAAACTGCTCTTTTCCAAGGAAATTTTATTGTTGAACTCGCACTATCAAAAAAACAAAGGTATCACAGATACCTAATGGCAGCAGGTTTAAATGACAGGTGTTCTTTGGCACCCGTGTTAAAACTTAAATATTATGGATGTGGTACTTAAATATTATGGATGTGATTTTTAAATGTTAGTTTTTAGTATAATGCATATTGTTTTATCATGTGTTTTTTAACTTGATGTTGATTGGTCTAGGATGTATATTTAAAGGCGTAGGTTCACATTGTTCTGATGAAGTTCCTGTTCTAGGAATGAAAGCGCTAAACCTGTGATACTTGTGATACCTTTGGTTTTTTGATAGTATGAGTTTGCCAATGAAATTTCCTTGAAAAAGAGCAGTTTTTGGAAAGTTTATGTGATTTTTGCCCCATGTAGCCTGAACTTTGCTATTATAACTCCAAGAGTGCTTCATGCCAAGGAAACTAAAATTCCTAACTGAAGCAACATTGGTCAGTAAAGCCTATCTCTGGAATTATTTTTCAACCCTGTGGGCATCTCCAAAGTAGTTTTCAGCAAACTTGTCTTTGAAGAAGGGACTAATATATATATTTGTACATGTATGGATATATAATGTATAATTATTGACCATGGGATGGGTAAGGCCAGTCTCTAACCAAATGGAATAGGTTAATTTGAGCACAAAAAGGCAGATTGGCTAGGCTTAAAATGGCTTGCAAGTACATCTAGTCTAGTACTTACCAATGAACGTATAAGACTAGAAATTTATCTGACCACACCTCATAAACATCTGCATTACTAATCTTAAGATGAGTATTCTTTAAATTTTGTCCCAAATTGTTAGCAACTGACAAAAGTTATGAATGTAAGTTTAATGTGGCAAATATCCTTTATGACTGAACTAAAGTTCTTTATCTCATAACAGGTTTGTAAAATCCCATCTGTAGGACCTTACTGCTTAAACTTCTTGACTGTTCTTAATGACTTCTGTGACTTCTTGAAGTAGAACCATAGGAGGAGTGTTGAGAAAGGTTGGTTCTACTCGGTGTAGTGTAGAGTTGCCACATTGCAAATTAATTTAATTGCTGCTAGTCTTTGGTTAACCCTCAACATCCCAAATTCATCCTTATTGCTTATTGTCCAGGATCCTCTTCCATACCTCCTCCTAAACTCATGTTCTTTGTATGTTGCTCTGGACCTCCCTGCCACCTCCAAAATTCATGTTCAAAGCTGGTCCTTTGGAAGACTCATCTGTACTTATTGTTACATAGTCCTCTGAAGAGTGAGTTGTATCTGATCTTCAGAGCATTGTCTGATCAGGTTTTATTTGAAAACTGTCTGCAAAAAACACAATGTTGCAAAGACCAGACTTTCATGCTGTAATGGAAAAATGCATTTGTTGTAGTGATTGTCAAAACTGCATACCAAGGCATCTGTTTTACAAATTTGACTGACATTATAGTAAACTCTGCATTTTACAGATGATGAAACTTTGTGTTGTGGGAATGGAAATTTAGCAGATGTTCTTCATCTCACATTGCTGCAGTCCTTACATATGGGTAGTCCGCTGTCCTCGGTCGGCCCGAATACCAAAGTATAAGGCTGACGTCGGTCAAGGCGCTTAAAACTGACATCAGAACGTCAGGGTACAAAAGCGCATGACCGACGTCATATCCTCAGTCTTTTTTGCCGCATGGTCCGATGCAGAAGCAGCGTTGCAAGTGCCGTTCGGAGTTCTGAAATTTTTCGAGTTCGGAGTTTTAGACCGAATCCAAGTTGGCTAAGTACCCCGTTGGGGAATATTTTGGTTTTTTCTTGCCTCAGTGTATTACCGGATGTCAGAAAAAGTGAATAATTGTATTTCTTGTGGGAAACAGATACCGCATAGGGATTATCATTCTTTGTGCATTCCTTGTTTGGGGCCTGAGCACGACGTAGTCGGTTGCCGCTTTTGTGCTAGGTTTAATAAGCGCACTATTAAGCGAAGGTTGGATTGTGCTAGGCTGGTCTTCGGTAAGCGGTGCAATTATAATATGCCGTCGGATACTCCGACGCCCGCTTCCACGAAGAAGCGCAAAGACAAAGCGGTTAAACCTAGGCAAGATGAGTCGTCCGTTCCGGACGCCGGTTCTTTAGAGGCTTCAGTGGAACCGGTGGTTCCGATGGAGGCTTCTCTGGAGTCTCAGGGGGAGACTTTGATTTTGCAGGATGTGGCCTCTCAGGAGGCAGGTCAGGCTGAAGGGGCTTCTCAGGTTTCTGTACTCCCCTCCCTTCCCAGGGTGGTTAGACCCTCTCCTTCTGTTTCCAAAACTTCTTCCAGAGGCAGGCCAGGTTTAGCTTCTGTTGGTGTCAGTCCTAGTTCTGCAGGGTCTGTGCCTAAGAAGCACATGCTTAAAATGGCAGAAGATTTGATTACTCTGATTAGAGGTTCTTTGCCCCCTCCTGATAAGAGGCCTAGGGTGGAGCCAGAGTTGGAAAGTTTTGTACAGGCTTCGGATGTTTCAGAGTCTTCGGCTGAAGACTTGCAGGAGTACTCTCCTTATTCTGATTCTGATGCAGAAGATTCCACTCCTTCTGCTTCTCCTCCAGAGGATTTTTCTTTTTCAGAGACACTTCATTCTATGAGGGAACATTTTAAGTGGGAAGGTCAGGACTTCTCTGATTCACGGAAAAGGCTTAGGGAATTTTTGTTTTTACCTCAACATAGGCCCTTAGCTATACCCCCTGTTCTGGATGTTGTGCAAGATGTGTTTTCAGAGGCTTCCCTTAATCCTGATTCTCTGCCCCCTGCGCCTGTTAAACCAGATAGATATTACAGGGTGCCTGAGGCTCATAAATATCTCTATAAGAGTCCTAGGGCGGACCCAGAAACTATTAGTCAGGGACCTAAGGGTGTCAAGGCCTCGGTTGTAAAGAACCCGATCCCTCTAGATAAAGAGGCCAGGGCTTTGGATAGATGGGGAAAGAAGGTCTATACATCTTCTACCTTAGCAATGAGGGCTTTAAATTGCCAGTTTCATATGTTGAAATATCAAAATTTTCTTCTTTCTCAATTGAAATCTAAGGTGGATGCTCTGGCAGAAGGCATTGAGTGTAAAGAATTACAAGATTTGGTGCATGTCTCTGAACGGGTGGGTAAGCATTCTTTACAGTGTGGTTTTGATGCTGTGCAGGCCTCTTCTAGGGTGGCTGCCACTGGTTCAGTTCTTCGCAGGCACGCCTGGCTTAAGGATCAGAATTTATCTGACCATGTTAAGACAAGGATTTTGGATGCTCCTTTGCAGTCTGAAGTGTTGTTTGGTCCACCTGTGGAGTCAGTCTTGAAGAAAATGGAGGACAAAGCTAAGTCTATGCAGACTGTTAAAGATTTTTTGCAAGTTCAGCCTCCGAAGTTTAGTAGAAATTGGCCTGCTAAGGGGTGGACGTATCCTTCTTCTGATTCTCAGTCTAGGGGTAGGTCTAGACGTGGTAGGGGCAGAGCTCAGAGTTCCTTCAGACCTAGAACATGGAGTTCACCTGCACAATCTTCGAGTGAAGGCAGGGGCCAGTCCTTTCGTAAACAGGCCCAATGACCTACTCTTTCAGCTGCCAGATCCTTCTTGCCTGGCAGCACCTTTGGGAGGACGGTTGGCACTATTCAAGGAAAATTGGATTTTAATTACCCAAGACAAATGGGTATTGGATATCATACACCAAGGTTACAAGTTTTATTTCCATACCTTGCCCCCTTCAAAGGCATGCCAGACGTTCCTCCTCAGCAAAGGCAGAGGCTCACAAACAGATTTCTCTACTACTTCAAATAGGGGCTATACAACCGGTCCCTCTGCCAGAAGTGGGCCTAGGATTTTATTCTCGCCTGTTTCTAGTACCAAAGAAAGGGAACACGTGGAGACCAATTTTGGATTTATCTATCCTCAACACATATCTGGACATTCCCAAGTTCAAAATGTTGACGTTACAACAGCTTTTACCTCTGCTGGGCAAGGATCACTGGATGGTGACTCTGGATCTCAAGGAAGCTTACCTTCATGTTCCTATCAGGCCCAGTTGCGGGAAGTATCTACGTTTTCGGGCTGGGATTTTTCATTATCAGTTCTCTGCATTGCCCTTTGGCTTATCTACTGCGCCCAGAGTGTTCACAAAGGTTCTGGCTCCAGTGATAGCTTTCTTCAGGCTAAGAGGAATACAAATCTATCCTTATTTGGACGATTGCCTGATTCTGGCTCAAGGAAAGGACGAACTTCTTCATCATTTACAGTATGTGATAGCAGTGTTAAGATGCCTAGGGTATTCTGTGAACGAAATAAAGTCCAGTCTAGTACCCTCTCAGGACATGTGCTTTCTGGGTGTGAGACTGAATGCAGCATCCCAGATGGCCTTTTTGACCCCGGACAAACAAAAGAATCTTTCTCTTTATTTCCATCAGTTGTCTCGTCAGTCCAGGCTGACTGCAAGGACAGTCCTTCAAGCCTTGGGGTTCATGGCATCTTGTATTCTGGTACTTCCCAATGCCAAACTGCATATGAGGAAGCTACAATGGTATCTCAAAAATGTATGGACGCAACACTGCCAAGATATGGACACTGTCATTCAGATAATACCTTGCATTCAAAAGGAATTTTTGTGGTGGGCTCAGGAATGTCACCTAAACAAGGGACTCTCTGTGACCCGACCAGAGGCGAGTCAGATTCTAACGACAGATGCCTCAGACAAAGCTTGGGGAGCTCATCTAAATGGAAAATGGGTACAAGACACGTGGCCTGCCAGACTTCAACATTTACATATCAACTTGAAGGAGATGTTAGCAGTCCAATTTGCATTGATAGCTTTCAAGGATTTACTTCTTCCAGGGCAGGTGTTGATTCAGACAGACAACACAACTGTCATGTGGTACATCAACAAGCAAGGGGGGACACATTCATACCCTCTATGCAGACAAGCAATGATTTTGTGGGAGACTGCACTCAGTTTACAGCTAAATCTTCAGGCAAGGTTTCTGCCAGGAGCACAGAACTCCTTAGCAGATGTGTTGAGCAGACAAATTATGGATCCCCACGAGTGGAAATTGGATCCTCATGTATTTCAAGAATTGACAGTGTTATGGGGAACTCCAGACATAGATCTGTTCGCTTCTCCACTGAATTACCAGTTGCCAAAGTTTTGCACAAAAAGGTTTCATCCCACAGCTTGGAAAGTGGATGCTCTCTCATTCAATTGGAGCAATCTTCACGTGTATGCCTTTCCACCTCTGCCTCTCCTCCCAAAGGTACTCCTGAAGGTCAGACAGGACAAGCCAACCATGATCTTAATAGCTCCGGATTGGCCTCGACAGCACTGGTACCCATTACTGAGAAGTCTGGTTCGGGAGCCTCCATGGCCTTTGCCTTCGATTCCACACCTGCTGTCTCAGGAGAACAGTCATTTACTCTATGTCAAACTTCACTCTCTACATCTAACAGCCTGGCATATTCTGTTTTAAACCCTGGAGGGTCTCAGCTTCCACAACAAGTTTTGAATGTTATTTTGGAGGCCAGAAGGCCTAGTACAAGGAAAGTTTACGCAGATAAATGGAGGAGATTTTTAATTTGGAGTACAGCAAGGGACTTTGATGTTTCTAAACCTAATTTAAGTGTTGCTCTTCAATACCTTACTGAGTTATTGGACAAAGGGTTGTCCTTCTCCTCTATAAAGGTTCATGCTGCAGCAATTTCTGCTCACTATGACTGTGACCCACAATTATTTTCTCATCCTTTGTTTAAGCAATTCCTTAGAGGGGCAAAGAATATAAGACCCCCACGTAGAGCTCCTACTCCTCCTTGGGATCTCAATTTTGGGTTGGAGAAACTCACTCTACAACCTTTTGAGCCTGCAGCTACGGCCGAGTTGAAATATTTATCATGGAAGACTGCTTTTTTGTTGGCCATTACCTCTGCAAGAAGGGTTTCTGAATTACAGGCCCTTATGGCGGTTGAGCCATTCTTAATTTTCCACAAGGATAGGGTGTCTTTGCGTACTAACCCTTCCTTTATGCCTAAAGTGGCTTCTAGTGTGGCTTTAAACCAAACTATTCATTTGCCTACTTTTTATGCAAACCCCCAAAATAAAGGGGAGAAGATCTTGCACACTTTGGATATCCACAGACAGTTGCGATATTATTTGAGCAGAACTAAAGGGTTCAGGCAGTCTCAGCAGTTGTTTGTTTCATTTGCTTTGGGTTTTCAGGGCAAACCTGTTTCAAAACAAACTATTTCTAAGTGGATTGGTTTTTGTATTGCTTTCTGTTATTCCCATCATGGTAAGGAGATTCCAGTTGGGATTAGGCCTCATTCCACTAGGGCTACTGCCACTTCTACAGCTTTTTTAAGGGGGGTGGCTACTAAAGATATTTTGGAGGCAGCTACTTGGAGTTCAGTGCATACTTTCTATAAGCATTACCATGTTCCACTTTACTCTAAATCTAGGGCTGGTTTTGCCACTGCAATTTTACAGGGCATTTTGGCAGCTCCGAATGCTTTATAGTTTTGCCATCCTCCCTTACCTCTGCTTTGGGATTCTACCCATATGTAAGGACTGCAGCAATGTGAGATGAAGAACATAGTACAGTTTTGTACCTACCATAAATGTAGATGTTCGAAGATCCACATTGCTGCAGTCCAATTTACCCTCCCTCCTGCCCCTCTGTAGTTAGAGGTGGTTGTGTGGTGTGGGTTGTAAATTTTGTAAATATGGTTAGTGCAGGGGTGGTTGGTTGTTCTTTGCTGTTTTTTGGCTTTGGCCTTTCTTTTTAGGGCCTTCTGACATCTGGGGCAAGAAAAGACTGAGGATATGACGTCGGTCTTGCGCTTTTGTACCCTGACGTTCTGATGTCAGTTTTAAGCGCCTTGACCGACGTCAGCCTTATACTTTGGTATTCGGGCCGACCGAGGACAGCGGACTACCCATATGTAAGGACTGCAGCAATGTGGATCTTCGAACATCTACATTTATGGTAGGTACAAAACTGTACTTTCCAGTGGTACAATTTTGCACTTTGGTTATTCAGAGTGTGTTCTTTGCTTCATGAGGTGGGGTGTAGTGCAGTCGTAACTGTTACTACATCTCCATAGATTCCCATAACAAACTTTAAAGTCAGTATACATGCCGTATGCCTTTGCCCACAGTGAATTTTTAGTGAAGTTTGTGTCTAGAATATCTCTCGTTTCTGCTGGGGAATTGGACATTTCAGTTATATCCCTTTTCATTGAGACACAGAAATTTGGGAAGAGCTTGAACGAGAGAGAATACAGCATTACAGTAAGGTTGCTTTGTTCTTGTATTTGCTGGGTTACATTGCTGAATGAATTTGCCTTTTCAGATGTGTGGCAAAGAGGAGAGGAAAATGAAAGAATAATTGTAGAAAGAATGTTATGGTGTCAAGGTTTTTAAGGTTAACAATAGATTTCCTTGCTGCTGATGCTGTTAAATGAAACTTACTTGGTGCTTACTTAGTTCTTGTAAAAGAGCATGTGTGTGAGATAATGTTGTATTTTTTTTTTTTGCTCTTTTGCTCCATGTTTTTTATGCTACACTTTTGTGTATGGGGAGAGAGAGCGAGAGAGAGAGAACTCTCGTGGTAGGATTTATTATAAAATGATCTTCTCATAAGATGCTGTCTTTCCAGACATGTAGACCAGTCTTAGTATGTGAACATGGTGTATTATTGGCTCAAATGACTGCATTCCAAATTTCTTTGTTATATGTATAATATATAGCGCAATCTTTTAAAGAGATGGCACGTTATCTGAGGGGGATGGGGTGGATGGATATCATGTGAGCTCTCTCTCTCCCATATATATATGTGTGTGTGTGTGTGTGTGTGTGTGTGTGTGTGTGTGTGTGTTTATATATATTTTTGTTTGTTTTCAGTTTTATTGTAATTATTAACTCTTAAAAGCTATTAAGTACACCCACAACATCTTTATCATTGATTAGCATTTAAATCTTACATGGCGTCAGAAGTGAAGTGTTTAAGTGTTTGTTTTTGAGACTGTGCAGTTAGAAGTACTGAAATGCAATTCATATTTCATAGTTTTTCTCTTTCAAATGTAAAGAACAAGATAGTAAACTCCATGCAGTCTTTGTCTTCCTTTTATCCCCTCATGCGGGTGCTTCCCCAGACCACTCTTGTATATGCTGTTTATTTTTTTTTTCATACATAACACATGAGAAGCCTTCAAAGTATTGTTTATTCTTCTTCGGTGTGATCTGGTTGCATCCACTAGGAATTCTCTTACTCCAAGGCAGTTTGACAGAAAACTAGAAACTCTGGATCCAGAAATTGCTTTTATTTCTCACTGAGAGTGGGTTGGTGGATAATCCTGAAAAGATTCAGTGTGCTGCATTTTTGTATGTCACTGGAGAAGAGGCCTTGAAGATATTTAACACTTTGTATTTCCAGAAGAGGAGAAATGCAAAATAATGGAAGAGCTTAGAAAAAAATTGCTGTTTATTTGTTCTTTACAAGGAATTCAGTGGAGTATGTAAATGATTGTTTTAGAGATAAAAAATTGAGCAAAATACTGAATTTGGAAAGCTGCATGATATATTGACAGGAGGCAAAATTGTTTGTGGTGTATAAAATGATCAGATAATGAGAGGCTTTTAAGACAGGCTGGTCTGACCTTAACTAAATGTGTGGATGTTTTCAGAAGAAGTGAAAATGCTACAGGCAGACCTGCTCTTAAGTGAAGGTGTTGATGCATGCAGAACAAATGAAATTACTGATACAAAGTCAAAATAATTAACCAAGGAAGTAAAACCGTACAAATCAAAATGGGAACACAGTAAAAAAGTGGAAACGAGACACAAGTTAAGACTATATTATAAAAGCAGCAGTAATGAGAAGGCTTTGCGGAAGTATGTTGCAACCGAACTAGCTAGAAGTGGAAGAGGATATGTCCAGGATTTAATTGGTGACATTGTAAGCAATATATTCAGTCAGAGTGGCACAAAATGCTCAAACTGTATAAAGAAAGTTTTGAATTTAAATTAGGTTCAGAATGTAATATGTCTGAGGGTACTTTTGAGGTTTTGAGGCTAAAGGGCAGAAAAAATAGGACAGTTTGCACAGCATTCAGGGCAGTAAGTAAAGTTATTGAATTAAAATAAGCTGCTGTCATATGATTATAAAAATGTGAAGTACAGGATTCTTTTTTCAAGAGGTTAATTCTAAAAGGCAGAGAAAATTGGACAATTTGCACAGGATTCAGGGCAGTAAGTAACCATAATGAATTAAAACAGCTGCTGTCTTATGAACAGAAAATTGTGAAGTACAGGATCTTTTTTTTTCCAAGAGGTTAATTCTAATATTTTGGGTCATTTTGCCTGTGAAAAGTTGAGAATTGTGAAACAGATTCACATCACAAAAGCAAAGAGTGGATGTTTTCATGAACAATCAGAGAACCGTCTCAAGTACTGCACAAAGCCTTTCTGATATCAGCACAAATAAGCATAAATTCAATCAAAAAAAAAAGTTCATGCCTTCCTTATGTATGATCAGTGCTCAGAAGACATTGCTTGACTGCAACTGATCTGAGAATACATTCCCCTACAGACTAATCACAATGATGGAAATAAGCATTTTTGCAGAGTAGAAGTTCCGCTGCTGCCCCATATAAGTTTCAAACTCCATCCCTCTTGAAATTCTGTATGTAGTGATTCTGCACTTGCACAACAGTGGGAAAATGAGATGTCTCATTAAAGCACATGGCAGTCTTACACAAACTGTACTGTACAAAGTCTGTTGTTCTAGAGGTCTAGCCTTGGATCAGTGAGAAAACCTGAATGGTGTTAGAAACCAGTTTGCTGATTGTGTACCATCTGTAAGGGAGGCCAAAGACCAGTGTGCAAAAGCAAAACATTTATTTTAAAACAATTCCTGATACCTTGGACTGTTTTGAGGGAGTTAAAAACACAGAATGAGCAGAAACAATGTAAATACAAGAACAAAAGCAGTCAGAAAGTAACAGTTATTCTGAAACTAAGTTATTCTGTTAAATATTTCAAGTTAAAGACATTTTTTTAGATCATTAACATTAAGAGTTTGAAACTTTGAAGTATATGTAGCTTCTTTCTTTCTTAGTCTACATTTAACATCCTTACCTAATCTGTATGCGTTACATACTTGATCTAAAGCTTCACCTGACAAATTATGTAAGTCTTTAAAATGTAATGAAGCAGGAATTGTGACAACACAGTTCCTGTATGCCCCAGATTTTCTAGAATTAATATTGAAATACCTTTTGATTTTCCTTGTATAAGACAGCTTACAGAAGATGAACAGTTTATTTTGAAGATGTGTGAGTGGACATAGTGGTAAAACATTTAAAATTACCACATAAAATACACTTACAAATCGAACAGTAGCAGGATTGAATGTACCTTTGATATTTAAAGCTATATCATGCTTATTTAAAGTTGCAGCATACTGGCTACATTTTAAATAATCAGCAACATTTTGACCCTAGGGAATGATACAGTAGGCTTATGATACAAACATCTGCTCCGTATTAGAATCATTTTTAAGAATCCGCTAATACCAAAGAATGACACACAAGCCCCTTATGTAAAATTACATTATATCTTAACCCACAAGAAAATTTTCTCCTGTTACCATTATTTTGACAAAGTTAAGCATAACAATCCTAATTAATACAAGATGTGTGATGAGTTTGTAGGTAAGAGTGCCTGTTGATGTTCCACTAGAAAATTTTCTCCTGTTACCATTATTTTGACAAAGTTAAGCATAACAATCCTAATTAATACAAGATGTGTGATGAGTTTGTAGGTAAGAGTGCCTGTTGCTGTTGCACACTTTCCAGTGTGATTTATCAGTTTTGTTCAACATTTGGCATATCTGAACAATCTGACCGTAGTTTTTTTCTAATTATTATTATTACTTACTCCATAGACACATAATACTCAGTGGTTTCTCATAAGTCAGTGACTAACAGGTGAAATGGTTGGTAACTATTTACATCAAGATGTGTCTCACAAGCAGTTAGTTTTCTGTATAATTTTGCAGCCATAATCTGACTTGTATTCTATATAATTATTTCAGCTGAACAACTGGTCTTTGATAGTACATGAGAAATCATTTAATTTACAAACTTGACAGCTATTTAATTGAACAACATGCATTACTTTAGAAGTGATATACCTTGACTCTGCTGATTTGTTTAGAAGCTTAGGGAGTTTGACAGAATATCATATGCATATAAATCCTAATACAATGCTAGTAGTCCATGCTCATTGCAAAGTGCTAGTATCACTCTAGAGTATAATTGGACAGGAAGTAAAATGAATGGGTGTCGCGGATATCGTTAGAGTGAAAAGAATGTTAAGGAATATAACCACTGTTATGATGGGGGACGTGATTCACATATGCATACATTTACAAGACCTGATTTAAGTGATTAACTGAGAGCATTGCACATTGCTTAACGATGGTGAAACAGTCTCAGTTCTACTAAATGCCAAGTTTTTTTTCAATATATGATGCAAATGGGTCTATATTACATCGTCGAACTCACAAGAGTTCGAACAATGTAATATTGAACCAGGAAGTTCGAAATGCAAAAAGTATGAACAACACACAGAACAGCGACCCCCCCCCCCCCAGGGGAAAAAAAATCACTATTCCAGTACAAAAACAACCCCCCCCCACACCCCCCTACTTAAATATACCAACTCCGAGATCATGCCACAGTGGAGGAAATAGCAAAGCCGTGAAAACGGCCCACTGAGTTTTTTCCCTGGAAAAAAAATTGGTGTTCCGTGGCTTCGCTATTTTCACATTTCAAACATATGGGATTAGTATTACAACGTTCGGACTCCTGTGAGTTTGATGTTGTAATATAGACCCGATGCAAATCGGAGATTCTGTCAGATCAGTTTAGGTAAAGAAAAACTACTGGATTTACTTAATACACAACTGGGAATGTACAGATACCTAGGAATTCAGTTTGGTATGTTATCAGTACTTGAGATTCTTCAGACAGCTGTTCTACAAGTTACTTAAGACTTATAAGACATTGTAAATGTAATTGATGTATTAATGTGAACATAAGCACAGAAATAACAAGATCATGGGCTGATACAGTTATTGAACAGACCTAAGAAGCATATTTTCAAATTAAATAAGGTGAATATAAAATTTGAGTGACAGATGTGAAATGTATGAGCCATAATCTGACATCAGAATGACTGAAGACAGAATATGTCAGTAGTAGTACAAATGACAAAACCAGAGAACAAGCAGGCATTAATTAAGTTTGTAGTAGTAATGTGTTTATATTATAGACTCTGCTTACTGATGGTAGAAATAAATTTGCCTTTAAGAAGGCCTTTCGGAACAAGGTGTAGCCTTGGAGTGGAACTATGTGGAGGAAAACTGGTTTGAAGTGCTGAGGGAACTGTTAAAAAAGATGTACTTAAATTAATTCACATTGTTATAAATAAAACAGTCATGCTGTAAGTGGTTGCATGTCAGAATGCTGTAGGGACTATGATCTTGCAGGGGAATAAACCAGTTGCCTGTTGTGCATGAGCGTTTACCAATGCAAAAAGGAGGTATATTGAAATAGAAAAGGTGCCATTAGCAATAATGTATGGATAAAGAGAAGTTCAATGAATCTATTTAAGGCAAAGAAGTGTAAGCAAAGATTGCACACTAAACCAATACAAAGTATGTTTCGAATTTTTTTGAATAAGACAACTCTAAGATTAGAGGCTGTTGGTTTATCTACAGAAGAATGATCTTAAAGTAAAATACAAACCAGGCAAGGTACTACATACTGGAAATGAGATGAGAAAAGTGTATTAACTAGGCTAGAGCAAGATGGTTTGCCAGATCTACCCCCAAATCAGTGAGCAGAGGCTCAAAAGAAGTACTCTCTCTCTTGAGCATAAAGGCTATTCAGACTGTACCAGAAGAGGAAAAGGGACAAGATTTCTACTCAAGACTTTTCCTGGTACCCAGAAAAGACAATTCATGGCGTCCTGTCCTGCACCTCTCTACCTTAAACACTTTTTTGGTGATTCCAAAATTCAAGATGCTAACTCTTCACCAGCTACTTCTATGCTAGGCAAAAATTCCTGGTTGGCAACACTGGCTTTAAAGGAAACCTACCTGCACATCCCCATTCAGGGAATCTTGCAAAAGATACCTACGCTTCAAAGCAGGCTACATGCACTATCAGTTCTCTGCACTGCCCTTTGGCTTATCTACTGCACCCAGGGTATTCACAAAATGCTTAGCTCTTGTCATTGCATTTTGCAGGCAAAGAAAAATTCAAATATACCCATGTCTGGATGATTGCCTAATTCAGGCAGAAAACCAGGACATACTTTTGAATCATTTGGCATTTGTACAAAAGGTGCTAACTTGTCTGGGATACACCATAAACAAAAAGATATCACATCTTGTACCCTGTCAACAAATTATATTCCTGGGAGCAAGCTTGAGCACAACTTCCCAGATGGCTTTCCACACGCCAGAGAAACAAATTCATTTGACAACTTACTTCAAACTAGTGGCCACAAAGAACCTGCTATCTGCAAGGCAAATACTACAAGCCTTGGGGTTCATGGCCTCCTGCATTCTACTAATTCCATATGCAAGACTGCATATGAGGAAACAACAGTGGTATCTAAAAAGCCTATGGTGTCAACATTCTCAGGGTCTAGAAGCAATGATTCCTGTCATACCTTGCCTACGGCTAGAATTCCTTTGGTGGGCAGAGGCCTGCCACCAAAACAAGGGACTGGCATTCACTCTACCCCCTGCCACCCAAACCCTAACAACAGACACATCAGACTATACATGGGGGGCTCACTTGGCAGGGAAGTGCATTCAAGGCAAATGGAACCCAAGTCAAATGCACCTGCATATCAACCAAAAAGAAATGTTAGCTATACAGAATGCTCTGACAGCCTTCAAGGACCACATTCTTCCAGGACAATTACACGGACAACACCACTGTTATGTGGTACATAAACAAGCAGGGGGGAACCCACTCATACCCTCTCTGCAGACTAGCCATGGCTCTGTGGAACACAGCCTTGAGCTACCAAGTGCGCCTACAGGCTCAATTCTTGCCTGAAAGCTAAATATACTGGCAGATGATCTAAGCAGAAATCTCATGGACCCACATGAGTGGAAACTGGAACCAAAGACATTCAACATGTTGATAAACAAATGGGGGAGCCCAGATATAGACCTGTTTGCCTCCCCCCAGAACTACCAATTGGACAAATTCTGCACAAGGACTCCCCACAAATAAGCTTGGAAAGTGGATGCCCTGTCCTTCACCTGGAAAAATCTATCTGTTTATGCCTTTCCTCCTCTGCCTCTCCTCTCCAAGGTACTACTAAAGATCAAACAGGACAAACCAAGGACAATACTGATTGCACCAGACTGGCCACGCCAACACTGGTACCCCCTCTTGCGCAGTGTGTCACTGCTGGATCCATGGCACCTGCCCAAGACCCCTACCCTGCTGTCCCAGCAGGAGGGCCAGATTCTACATCCTCATCTTCAAACCCTGACCCTGGTAGCCTGGCTAATTACCTGAACTTTCCGTTACCATCCCTCAGTAAACAAGTGTTGGATGTCATTCTGGAGGCAAGGAGGCCTAGTATTAGAAAATATTATGCTGAAAAATGGAAAAGATTCTGTTCCTGGAACCAAGCTCAGGGGATGGGCACAGCAGTGCCCAATTTACATCTGATTCTTCAATACTTAACTGAGATGCTTCACAAGGGCTTTTCCTCCATCAAAATTCATGCCTCAGCCATTTCAGCTCATTACAACACAGAACCTCTCCTCTTCTCTCATCCACTGCTCAAGCAGCTCCACAGAGGGGCCAAAAACTTAAGACCACCTAGGAGAGCCCCAACTGCAGCCTGGGACCTTAACTTTGTATTGGAAAAACTTACTCTGCCTCCTTTTGAGCCAGCTGCAAGTGCAGAGTTGAAATTTCTTTCTTGGAAAACAGCCTTCCTTTTAGCCATCACTTCAGCAAGAAGGGTGTCTGAATTACAGGTCCTTATAGCAGTGGAGCCTTTCATCTTTCATGCGGACATGGTGTCTCTCAGGACCAATCCCTCCTTCATGCCCAAGGTATTATCCAGTGTGGCTCTTAATCAGTCCATTCATTTGCCAACCTTCTTTTCTAATCCAAAGAACAAAGGGGAACGTATACTGAACTCCTTAGATGTGCACAGACAACTTAGATATTACTTGGACAGAACTAAACCTCTCAGGAAATCTGAGTAGTTGCTGGTGGCATTTGCTGCAGGGGCAGAGGGGAAGGCCATTTCAAAGCAAACCATTTCTAAATGGATAGGCCACTGCATTTATTTCTGCTATAAGCACCATGGAAAACCTATCCCACAGAGGATAAGACCACATTCTACCAGGGCTGCATCTACCTCTACAGCCTTTCTCAGAGGTGTCCCTACCAGGGACATCCTAGAAGCTGCTACCTGGAGTTCTGTACATGCTTTCACCAAGCATTACCATTTGCCAATTTTCTCTAAACCCAGAGCTGGTTTTGCCACTGCAGTCTTGCAGGGCCTTATAGCTAGTCCTAATGCTGTTTAAATTCCTCCTTCAATCCTTAGCTTTGGGAGTCTACCCAAATGTGGTGATTGCAACAGTGAAGCACAAAGAACATAGTACAGTTGTGTACACTTAACATTAATGTAGATGTTCAAGTGTATTCACTATTGCAGTCCTGGTTACCCTCCCACCAACCCCCTAACTTCTTTTGGCTATACCTCTGTTCCTTTTTCACTATGCTTATTTTGGTGTATTTGCTTTTTTGTTGGAGGTATAACCTTGTATGTGTGTGTGCATGTGTGTGTATGTATGTATGTATGTATGTATATATGTATATATATATATATATAAAATTGCTTCCCATTAGGGGGGCACCTGACATCTGGGGCAAGAAAAACTGATGTAATACCATCGGCTGCATGCTTTATACCCCCTGATGTCATGGAAGATGAGACAGCAACCGATGCATGACCCAAGACCTTGATAATCAAGCCGACTGAGGGTTACAGTGAATACACTTGAACATCTGCATTTATGGTAAGTGTACACAACTGTACTTTTTTTTGGAACCATCTGAGAGGGACTGTTGATTCTATAAAGTGTCCCGAATATCTGGTGAGTCTTTTTTTTTTTTTTTTTTTTTTTTTATGGTCTGATGTATATGCAAGCTGAATTTCAAATTGTCATCTTTAATGACACCTAAGAGTTTTATATGTGAGACAGTTTCTGTTTTTGTGTTATTTAGGGAGGTAACAGTGAAGGCATTCCTGTTCAGGCAGTGTGTTTTGTGAAGAAATATGAGTAACTTTGTTTTCTTTGGATTTAGTTGAATTTAGTTGGCACTCAGAGTTACTAAACTAGGATTCAGTGGAGGTTAAGATTGCGGTGTTATATGCTGAAGATGGGACAGAGTTTGGCAGAATATAATGAGAGTTAAGTCATCAGCATGTGTGGATGCAGTATAGCGATTGTTAATAAAAATATTAAAAAGCAGGGGACCCAGAATAAATTATAGTGGGACCCCAACAGGGAGTGGTAAGAAAGCTGAATGGGACACTTGGCCATTTGACAAACTGTTATCAGTCTGATAGCTTTTGAAGCATTACAGGGATGGGTGTAAGAGACAAAAAAGAAGCTGTAGCTGTTGAAATAGCTTGGGATGAGAGAGAGAGAGAGAGAGTATTAAAGGCTTTGGTAAGTCAAGAAATAAGGCAGAAACCAAGTTGCCATTGTTTCTTGCTTGGTTAATGGTGTTGACAAAGTTGGGAAGGCAGTGGTAGTACTGTGTCCTAGGTGAAAGCCTTGCTGAGTAGGGGTGAGAAGAGAATTGTCAAGTCTGTGGGCACATTTTTTCTAGAAGTTTAGAACAAGGAGACAGTATTGCAATTGACCTATAATTTGAGGAATCAGTGGCATTACTACCCTTTCTCAGTGAGAGAAGGTCCAGAATATATCAGCCGAGGAAGAGATGATTGATAGCCCTATATGTTTTGCAAGGGATAGCCTGTACTTCTCTCCTCATGGCTTTTGTATATTGGCAAAATATTTTCTTCCCCTGTAGTGCTTTTTTTAGGTAAGGTTAGTTTCCATGAATTGCTAACATAGTCAACCAAAATCAAGATTATATAAAGGTAACACTGATTAACGATGGAAGCGTAAATAAGTTGCTGTCCTTCCTGACCCCCTGAAAGTAGATATCTGCATAGTTACTGAAACATAGTTGCACTGTAGTGATAGCACCCCTGCAGTGTCAGGTTTCGGTGGAAACCTCTCGTTCAGATTCACCACAAAAAATGAATGTGCTGTTGGAGGAAAAATGTCCGTACTCCATAAGGCTGAGCAACGACCATGAGCTCATCCATATTCTACTCACAATCAGTAAAAATGTGTATCGCACCATAGCCAACTGTTGTACTTCACAATCCACAAAGCATATCTTAAACTAGAGTCCTTCTCAGTTCACTATTTTCCTGGGGAGTTTCAACTATTCTGTTAATCTAGAAACCTCCACTCCCACAATGAAGTATGCACATCACTTCCCAAGTTTCATAAATGCTAGCTCCTTAAACTGCCTAGTTCGTCCCCAACTAGGAGATCACAACTTTTGGATTAAATTCTCTCCCTAACTCCCACTATGCATCGCACCTATAATTGCTCCATTATTAGTCAGATTTGACCACCTTTCACCAAAAAATTACTATGAGAGTAAAAACTGATTTACCTTCAAATGTGTCTGTCTTTAGAGACTATTCTAAGGCACACCTGTTATGGGTAGCTGATGACCTGATGAAATATAAGCACCCCCTCCCCATAATGAGTCCATTTCAAACACTGCCACATTCGTGGGCTATCTTTGTGCTCACCTAAAAGCACTCCTTGAGACATTGATCCATCTCGGACATGAGCACAATGCCAAGTTCAGGAATAAGCCCCTATTATGGAACTGTAGTATAAGCCAGCTATACAATAAGAGCAAGAAACTTCTTGTCATAAGAACAAACTTAATACTCCAGTCTCTAAACGTGAACTCAAAAAATATTAACAAAGAGTTCTTTAGAAAAAAACAAATCCTACAAAGGTAAGTGTGAACTGAAAATTGCCATCTGTGTTAAGGACATCCACACTGCTCTTTTTCAGCTGTCAGAAACCTTACTAGCAGCATCCAGCAATGCACTGAGATAAGTGTCCGCTAAATAAAACACAGTGGCAGCTGGCCTGGGCACAGGTTGTCAGATCAGAAGTAGCAGCATTCAGTTTCTGAATGACAGTACTGTATTTGTGGTCAGGTCTGAAAGACTAGCAGTGCTATTTGTGAGGTATATGAAGTAGTGGCATTTGGAAATGAGTGCCAATACTGGCTGCATGCGTGGTCAAGTCTGAGGCACTCATTGCTCTGTGTGAGGTATTAAGCTGTAGCAAGCCACTTGTTACTTTTGCAGTAAAAGGTTTGCTACAGTTTAAAGAAGTATTTTTTCTTTCTCTCCTCAACTTTAAAAATGGGGCACCAGATCAGGAAACAACACAGGACACCAGCATAGCTAACTATAGCTGTGGTGTTCCCAATTCATGTCAATTGCACTGCACAGTAACACTGAGCAGTGAAGATTGAAGGTGTGACATGTACACGTGGTACTCTGTGGGTGTAAGCTGTTTATATTGGGTCCTTGCACATCCAATACACTGCCTTGTATGGAAGACTTGTGTAGTTTGGCATTTGTAATCATCTTTACTATGGAAGATCCATGCAGAGCAGTACAATAGCAAGTGCATTCAATTAATAGCTGCTCTGCAACTGTGCTTTCGGATGGAAGTATCTACACAGCTTATTCAAGAAGTATGCTGTTCTTTTTTTTTTTTTTTTTTTTTTATCAATGTTCATCTTTATTACCCTTTTCATCTGTGATTTTACCAGAGATTCAAAATCATAATGTGGGTGATGAGTACTGGCATGCAGGTAGCTTTTCAAACTACATGATTTGTGTTATATGCATAAATCCACTTCTTTATTATTTTGATTTATACAGGGTTGTACATACAGGCACTCTTGTCTGTCTACCACTGATTGTATATGTAAAATTGAAATTACTATTTGAGCCACTAGTAGAAAAAAAAAAAGATGAATTTGTCCTCAAAAGTTACCCCTTAGCATGAACATTGTATCTTTAATGTGCAAGTACCGTAGTGTGTTGGCATTCTGGTTAGCAGTTTAAAAGTTTAACATAGTTGTTATCCCATTCAGCTGTTTACAATAGAATGGGTCAACTAAAAATGTTCTATAGTACAAAGCCTGAAAATATGCAAGCATTAACTGTCTTCCTGTATGCTTGGATTACTTAACCGATGGGTCATATGCAGTATGCAGTCACTGCGTACTATGAGGCGTCATAGTATGCATTGACTTGTCTAATGCAAAAAGTTATCAAGTCAACCAAGTATATTCATAAGCCTCAATAAAAATCAGCCAAATCTAGCACAGACGTCTTGTTATTCACAAATTGCTGCTTTTAACTTTTGCTGTTTATACATAGGGGTTCACTGACCTATTTAACCCTTGTACATAGCTAGAGGTTGTGCTGCGGTGGTGGTGGTGCTGCGGTAGCATTGTCACCTCACAGTAAGACGTTGTCCTGTTCGATTCTCAGCTAGAGCGTCGTCTTTGTGGAGACATGCGTGAATGGGCGTACCTTCGTTGAAGGTTGTGCGTCAGGGCTGGCAACTCGGCATGTAAAAATCTACTGCCAATCATTAGCGGGCCGGAGTTCCGCTGTGGCGACCCCTAACCGGGAAAAGCCGAAAGACACAACAATGATGACCACAACATAGCTAGAGATTCCGAAACCCACTCCTTATCAGCTGCCATCAGCCTCACTGGGGTGAGGTCACTTAAATTTTTATTGACATTCGTACGCTGAAAATGATGGAGGATAGCAGGGCAGTTTTCCTATAAAAATCATCCACTTTCTGAGGAGTGTGTTAGACCAAAGGCCTGATATAACATATTTTGTCTTATAATGATTTTTTATATATCTATTAGGGATATCACTCGCTACACTCCAAGCTCATTCATCTTTAAATGCCAGGAAAAAAAAATGTTCTTTAAGAGCTGTTACCCCACTCTTAGATAATTGGTGAAATGTCTGCTAATATTCTTTTGGAGAATGAATGTTCTCCAACAGGGTGTTAATGTACAAATATTGCCCAGTACAAAATGAGCAAAACAAGTCTGCCATGAAGACCAGACTGAAAAAATAAGCAAATAGACACCATATTTTTCTGCTCACTGAACATGATTTTACTGTTCAGTAAGCATAAAAAAAGAAGAAAATTAACATCACAAGAAATATAGAGTAAAAAGGAGAGCTGGAGAGCAAGCAACCAAGAGACACTAAGCCAACACTTCTTTACTGAAGAATTCAAAACAAAGCCAATAATATCCAGCGAAAAAGACTAAAGAAAAAATAAGGGTCAGTCTTTAAATGTAACAGCCTGCATTTTCTGAACAATGATAAGTATGGAACTATAATGTCTGGCTTTATTGACTGACTGTAGTCTTTGGTGGTTTATCAGAAAATCACTTTTGAGAGACCGACCAAAACTGGGGACAGATGAGATGCACGGAGTTGGGGGTGGGGGGAGCTGCAATGCCTTACACTGTGTGTTTTTTTTTTTCATTCATTTGATCACAATGAGACATCTGATGTGTACTCAGTCAAGAAAAGTAGATGTGTGTGTGTGTGTGTGTGTGTGTGTGTGTGTGTGTGTGTGTGTGTGTGTGTCTGTCTGTCTGTCTGTCTGTCTGTGTGTCTGTGTGTGTGCACGTACGTTAAAAACATGTGTTTTGTATACTTTCTCCAGCAACAATTATGTATGCTATAACGACTGTGAAACATTAGACTGAGGAACTGTTTTATATAAAAAATGTTTGTATACTAATAAAAACAAAACATGAAAGAATTTAGCCCATTATCCTAGTACAGTCATTACCTCAGGTGGGTGGTATGAGGGAAATAATGCACCATATAGGGATGCTAAGGCTCAACGCAGCACCCCTGAGTGGTCCATTATTTTCCTGATAGTACCAACCCTGTCAGGCATTATTGCTTGCTTGTCAACTTTTTTGTGGCAATGTTACTGTTATAGAAGATAACTTTTTACAACAGCTGATGAATGAATTACTGTCAATGTTATACAATGGATTTTTTAAATTTTCAAAATGTTTCTCATGGTAATTTCTTCTGAACTATAGTAGCCATGAGTTATTGTTGCTGTATTTCTTCCCAATTAGCCAGGTTTGATTCTAATAGCAGAGTCCAAGGAATGTTTAGTTTGATGGTCTTTTAGTACTGAGCATGTGCAGTACTGTATGTTACAGTGTTTACATAACATGAAATGTAGTAAACAGAACCTAACTGTTAATTCAGCACAGTGTATGGTAGTTACCTCTGTAGTGCATGGAATAAATCATAGACACAAATGGGACTTTATTTTTGTGTGAGAGATGAAGATCCCATTAATGTAATGCTTTCTGTTACAGAAGTCTGCAGAGAGCTGTGTGAGCTGAGCATAGTGTCTGTCCAGGAGTTATGCAGTATTAACTACGGAGTCAGCTGAGCTTTCTGACCCTTTGAATGGTCATTTTACTTCTCATAATTTCCAGCATGATATAATATAGTCCATTCCCCTGCTTTCACTGCATTTATTAGTTTTATGAAGTCTGTGTGACGGTAGAAAAGAAAGTATATAGAAAATATGAGAATTGAAACTACTACTTCATCCTAATATCTGATCCTGTCATGTGTTCATTCTTTCTAGCCCTTTGTTGATGAAGAACATGTGATTCACAGCTACTTCTTGCCACGACAGTTTGCTGTCCTGATTCCTGCTGTAGCTGGTTATTGTTGGTATTATTTATAGGTAAGTGTAATATATTCACGGTAGTCAGAGAAGCAGAAGTACATCTTTGGAATGCATTGTATATTACATTAATCTTTGGGAAACTTCTAAAAGTGGTGAGAATATCCTGCTGGTTATACAACTCAGAATACAGGAATGACTACAGATTACCTTGGGGAAGCAGTTCAGGTTTGACAGAGACATAAGGTTTTGAATTAATAGGATTTTTCATGTAGTTCTGGACTTGTTTCCCTAAGTCTCCACTTTCATACACCAGAGCTTCTATGCTACTTCTGAAAAAAGAGGCATTTGTATCTAGTACCTAGTATATTTATATAAGTAAAATTGTGTGAATGATAGTTATATTTATCGGGTCTATATTAGAACACCAAAATTTCACAATTTCAAATGTTCTAACATCGACCCCTATTCAGCGAACACTGACAACATCGAACATTCAGAACAGCAAATTTTTTCCTAGGGGAAAAATTTGCTGTTCCGAAACACATACACACAACACAAGCACACCAAACAAACAGCAATCCACACACATACACCCAAAATCTTACAGCTAACCCTACACTAAACTGTACAAACACCACTAACTATCCACTTACCTTAACCCAAACCCTAACCCTAACCCTAAGGTCCGTCACTATCACACACTCACCTCACACGCGCCCTAGCCCTAACTCACCTAACCCGTCCTAACCCTCACGTCCACACAATTGCACACATACCTAACCCGCGCCCAGTCACACACTTACCTGAATCCAACCCGTAACTTTCCACCACAGCACTGAAAATAGTGAAACGACAGAAACGGACAACCAAATTCTTTCCCTAGGAGAAAATTCAGTCATCTGTCATTTCGCTATTTTCAGCATTCGCTGAATAGGGGTCGATATTAGAACATTCGAAATTATGAAATTTCGATGTTCTAATATAGACCCATATTTATCATTCTTTTCTAACATAATTGTTCCACTACTGAAAACTGCAGTCACATGATTGTTTTAATGTTGTAAGCGATAGTTTTTGCTATATTTTCATATTCTAGTGGGACTGTTTCACTGGCATATGACTAGCATATAAGCAGTGCATCAGTTCGCAATATGTGCTTAAGAGTAATAGCAAGTAATACACATACCGACCTATACATAATTACCGGTTTTGTTCTGCAAAGAAAGGTTGTAGCATGAGAAATAAATCCAGCATTTTTGGTGATCACGTAAGGTAACAGAGTTACATACTTGATTTGTATTTGGGGAGCACAGCTGCCCTCAGTGTACTCTGGAATGTATCGTCTCAGCTCCTGATCTACCACTAGAACATTGTAGTATTGATGGCCTTTTCGGTGATCTTGAAACGTATAGTTAAAAAAAAAATCTTAGGATTACATGTCTTTTGTAGCATGTGTTAAAAGACTTTTTTATTCATCACATTGTAGAGTTACATGTACTAGACTATAAACACTTACACTAATAGTCTGTTTATTTGTGAGAACACTAACAGTAAGAAATACCTTAATCCCTTACCCCTCCCCAGTTAACTGTAAAGATCATATAATGAAAGCGATAACCAAGACCAAAAATACTACTTCCATGAGAACTGGCAGTATACCCTTGCAGACGTACTCCTTAAATTGTTTAACCTAAGTTTAGCTACTGGTTTCATCCCTGTTGTGTGCTGCACTGCAGTGGTGATATCCCTCCATAAGTGAGGCCATACAACCAACTGTGATAATTACAGACATGTCAGTCTTACAAGCCTTGTCTGTAAAGCCATGGAGTGTGTTGTAACTGATGTCATAAACTACAATTTCAAGAATATTATTAGATATGACCCAGACACTTTGGCTTTGTGAAGGGTCTTTTCTGTCTGCTGAATCTGGTAAACTTATTTGAAAGGGTTACAAAGGCTGTAGATGATGGCTGTGTGGTACATACAGCTTATTTTGAACTGGGCAAGGCTTTATTCACCATGCTGGCATCATAAAGGAGCTAAAAGCTTTATAAATTGACCCATATGTAGTAAGATAGATAGCAAACTGGCTGAAAGAACGAACAGAGTGCAAGTTGCAGGGACCTCATCAGAAAGTATGAAAGTGACCACTGATGTCTCTCAAGGCTAGGTGCTGGGGCTTCTGCTTTTTTACCTTTATTTGTCTGATCTCCAAGCAGTAAGCCAAGACCTCTGGCTAACAAAGTTTGCAGATGACTGTGGGGTGTTGTTAAGTTACTCTGTTACATCAAAACCATCCATAATGAATTCTTCCTAGTAAACTGTAGGTGTACTTCCCTATATTGTATAGACAACATACCACTACAATACAAAAATGTAGTTAGGGACCAAGGAACCTGGGTTGATAATTCTGCCTTTTGACCATCATTTGAAAACAGTTGTCTTAAGATCCTTTTGTTTATCACAGCTAATTGCCAAAGCAATGTCATCAATATCTAAAGATGTAGTCACTCCTGTATACTCGGCATTGATCAGACCAGTTATTGAGTACAGTGCCACCTTTGGGATGTAACTCTGAAAACATATCAAACAGGCCCAAAAGGTTCCTATCCTAAAAGATCACCAACCTAAAGTCCCTGAGCTGTAAGCCGTCTCCCTTTGTTGTGTCTTTTAAATTTGCTTACTGTATCAGTAAAGGCCTGGTTGTACTGGATATCTGCAAGTCCAATAACTCCACTGACACTAGAGCCAGAGACCTTAATCCTCAATGATAGCTAAATAAAACACAGAGGAGGGACAGGTTTATAAGCCAGCTTCTGTCTAACCTGTGGAATAAACTTCCCTTGCACATTGAGCAGTGTGACTCACAATCTCCCTTTTAATTTCTTCAAATCTTTTGGGTTTCTAATACCATGATGGGAACAGACCCCATTCCTAAGTCAAAGTACTTTTAAAGTTCACAAAATTAGTATTGTTGCAATCTTTGATGTCAGCCAGAAGTGCTCTTCACACCACCTGCAGTATACCCAGTAATGACTCCTGCAGTTCGTACAGAGTTACATGTAGAAATATGATTGTAGATCCTTTTTTATAAGACCTGTTGCTCCTATTACTATTGGAACTGTCTGGGTATCTTTTTTTTCCTCATTGCTCTCATTTTTGCCTGCAACTTGGTCTATACTGTTTAACTTGATCTATACTGTTTAACTTGGTCGATACTGTTTAACTTGGTCTATACTGTTTTTCACATCTGTTGTAGTAATGACCACAATTTTTTATTTGAAGCTTCTGACAGTTTTTCTTGTGAAGTATTTTATTTTCCTCTAATTTCTGTCTTAATCTTTTTGTATATCTTGTGTCTGGAAATTCTGGGCTGCTTGCATAATAAGTAACAATACATAATTTCTTTCTTATCCTCAGTAGTCCACTCTGTCGTCTTTATGGCTCTTCGTTGGTCTATCAGTTTTTGTGATTTTTGTGGACTGCTACTTCCTTCTACAACAGGGGGGCCATCCTCCCCCTGAGCCTGGCCCGGCCCGGCCTCATTGTAGTAATGTTTATGTATTTTGAGGATTCTACACTGTCATTTCTTCCAGTCAAGGCATGCGTGTGCCTACCAGGACTGGGCACTTTTTTTATCCTGGGTCTTGTGCACCCAGCTATCTTTTTTAATTATTGACCTACCTCTGTTCATGATATATGCTATATAAATACAGTCTATATGTCAGTGTCATTTTGGGGAGATGTTGTGAAAACAGGGTCCACCTTATGAACGTACCCACCAAGACTTGAGGAAGAATTCAGTTTCGGCAATCCTATTTTCCTTTGCTGACTTATGATCTCTCCATTTGTACCCCTCCCCGTTTGAACTGTCTGTAAGCATAACCTAGATGACTGGATGAATTTTCACAAATTTACTCCAGGATTGACTGGTATAACTTTTCTGTAGAAGAGGTGCAGCCTGAGGGGGAGGGTACTGGCAAAGTACAAATGGTCATAAGACTCAGTGAACTTTGAATATCTGTGAATGCTCTTTATTATTTGTTTGAGTTTGTTGATTGTGCCTGTGATTGACTTATTTTCAGCAGAGGCACAGGAAAAAAAATAAAAGCTTGACAATTACTTAACTTGTTAATAACATCATACTTATTTTGTTTAACGAATAATGCTTACATACAAATAGAACTTATTTTACAGATGTTTATAGTTAGGAACAGTGTTACCAGAAAAAGAGGAAGAAACATTGTAAGTCTGTTTTGACATCAGATGTATGCATACAATGCTAATACAAGTACAGATCAGAACATAGGCACTCATTTGACATCAGTATAAATATGTGGCAGTGAACATTATCTGTGTTACTTTATTTCTGTGGTTGAGTAGTGTATAGCATCATGGCTACACATATAGCTGATTACACTATAATAACCCTATAATCGCAGTTGGCATAATGGTTAAGGTCTTTGTCTCCCTTGCACAAGGTACACAGTTCGATCCTAATCACCGGCCAGTACTTGTGTGGAGTTTGCATGTTCTCCTTGTACCTGTGTGGGGTTCCTGCCATTTCCCAAAACATGCAGGTACTTCCACCTCATTCTCACCAAAGAATGAAGTTGTGGGCAGCAGCACAGACTGTAGATAGTGCCTGTTCGAAGAAGAGTTGTATAGACCAGCTGCTTTGGGTGTTAATTGTGGTGTGCAATATCCTCTTGATAAGAGAACGCAGATGTGTACTTTGATAGGACTAGACAATTGACCGTGTAAAATTTGGCTCTAGGTGATTTGTTCACATTGAGTAGCATCAGCAAAAAGAAGTATGGGTTTTGCCAGTGGTAAGTGGGTTCAGGACCCAACCTATGCAAGGTATTCACGCTAGTGGTGGGATGGGTATATGTGCCCTTACTGGCCAGGGTGTACCGACCCTAAAGCCCAGCAGCCCTGTGTATATGTGAAGGGCAATGCAGGAAAGCCACTTGACTTGGCATTTAGAGTCTACTAGGACAGATTCGAAATGGTGTCGGAATTGCTGTGAGGGAGAGGGTTTAGTAAACAGTGAGGGACGTCATCAGAATTTGTGATAGACTCTTGGCAGTGAGACTCCAGAACAGAGATACGGAAGTGTTCATAATTTCAGCTTATGCCCCACAGCAGAGTTATTATAGTGAGGAAAATGTGCATTCAGGCAGCAGTTGCAGGACATGCTAGATAAAGCAGGACAGTGTGAGTTGATGTTGATAATGGGGGACTTGAATTCAAATATCAGGACAGACAAAACTGAATATGTGGACTGCCCGAGTCCACATGGGCCAGGAAACAGGAATAAAGAAAGGGAGTCCATTCTAGATTCTGTCTGGCAAATGGCTTGATGCTGGTCAATCAGTGGTTCAGCAGGATCGACTGTCACAAGTTAATGTACAAGAGTGGCCAGCATGCAACACTGGTAGACTTTCTCCTTGTAAGGAAAGGGCATTGGGGTAGAATCAGTGATTGATAAGTTATCCCTGGTGAAACAGTTGGCCCATATCATAAAACACTGGTGGCCACAGTCATCTGCAAGCACGGGTCAGAAAAGGCTGCAAGATCAACAGTGGCTAGGCTGAAGATCTGAAATTTGACTGGAGAGAAAGCACAAGAGTTCAAGGAAATACTCAGTAAGAAAAGGAAATATTTGGACTTGAAGAATGGCAGTGTCTCAAAACAGCATGTGTGAGGACTGTAGAACAGATATGTGGTTGAGCCAGGTATGGAAATAAGGAAAGTTGGTGGTGGAATGCAGAAGTCCAGGAAGTCATGAAAAGAAAGGGGTACAGGAAAAAGTGAGAGAGAGAGAAAAATGGACCAGGTTAAGTAGAATACTGGTTGGTTAACAAAAAGGTTAAGAGAACAGTCACAGTAGCAAAGAACAAGGCATTAGAGGCACTCTACCAGCTTCAAGAACAGGACTGAGCAATTGGCATAAAGAAATTCTATTAGGTTGCAAGAAAGACAAAGATAGTCATCAGACACCCTTCTTAAGGGTTGCCAACAATAACCTGCTCACCAGTCCACCGAACATTAAAGGGAGATGGAAGGAGTATTTCCAGCAGGTTATGAATGAAGAAAACCCCACAGAAGCTGCACTGCTCCAGATACAACTTACAATAAAAGAGGAGGAGGATGAGGCCATCCTTTAAGAAGTAAGAACAGCATAGGGAAAAAATGAAGTCAGTAAAGTGGCATCTCATATGCGGTCACGGCAAATATGATCAAGATGTTGAGTGAGTTAGGGGAGAAGTGACTGTAGAGAGTACTGATTGCAGTAATGGGAAAAAGGCATATCCCAGATGACTGGAGAATAAGTATTCTAGTGCAGGTGCACAAGAACAAAGGAGGCATTCACAGTTGTGGGCACTATTGAGGTATCACACTGCTGTTACTGCATGATAAATTTTGGAGAGGGTAATTGATAAATTAATATGCACAGTAGTAGAAAGTAAGATGGTAGATGAACAGTCCAGATTCAGATCAGGATGTAGCACAACTCACCCAGTAAATACAGTGAGACAGGTGGTTGAGAAGGCACTAGAGATGAGGAAAGAGTCCAACTAGGCATTCCTAGACTTGGAGAAAGCATACGACAAAGTGCCAAGAAAGCTGATTTAGGCAGTCCTGTAATGGTGTGAAGTCCAAGTGACATTGGTAGAATTTGTGCAAGGACCCAATGTTAAAAGTGAGAACTGCATTCGGACTCTCCAGAGGGATTTCCAGTGTGTATGTGTGTTATTCATGGTTCAGCTGTGAGTCCACTGCTGCTCGATTGCATTAGTAAACAGGATGGGGGGGGGGGGCACAAATCAACAAAGCTGCTGTATGCAAATAATGTGGCATTTCAAGTACACTCTGAACAAAAACTTCAGCAAACAACAGGAGAATGGAATTCAAAGCTGAAGGCACACAGGATAAGACAGAGTACAGATAGTTGTATTAGCAGCAGATGGGGGAATTCTGAAGAAGCTGAGAACTGAGATAGAGGGGAAAACAGTGGAACAGGTCGAGAGAATCCGGTATCTTGGAGGGGTGCTTGTGGAGAATTGAAGTCTGAATGAGGTCGAAAAAAAGCTGCAATCAGAGGGACTGCAGCGAAATAGCACAGAGTGTCAGGGGATGTGTGTGAATGCCAGAGAAGCTGACAAGGTCTACAAAACAGTGGTGTGACTGGTACTTCTGTATGGTACAGAAACCTGGGCAGTGATTGCAGAGCAGTTGAGGAAGCTAGAGGTGATAAGTGGTAGGATGTACACTGTAGGACAGATGAAATAATGAGGACATCAGAGCAGAAGCCACGATAGCTCCAGTTGCAGAGAAGATCAAAGAAAACGGGTTACAGTGGTTCTGGCACGGAGACAGTAGGAAGGCAAAAAGAAACCAGGGCATTTCACAAAGAGGTGGATGGATTTGTGAGGGAAGACTTGAGACAGTCGGGCATGACTGTTGGAGAAGGTGGGAGAGTGGCATTGAAGTGAGAGAGATGGAGGAACAGTTGAAGTGACACCTTGGCACCATGTAGAAAATGTGAAAAAAGGGGTCAGTGAATGTGATGACTATAGTAAATTTCTATCTACATTGTACAGCACTAATGGGTACAGTACCAAGGACACCGTAGTGCAGAGATGAATGATGCAGAGATCATCAGCTGCCCGGATAGAAGATATTGTGTGTGTGAGGGAAAGAGTTCAAAATGGGACAAATTACAGTGTTGCTATGTAGATGAAACAGTGCAGCCACATTTCCAAGTGGTCAGAAAGCAGTGTTTGATTGTTGCCTTAAAGGTATTGCAACTTAACGTTTAATGTAACAGCATGTCAATACCACATTTGTGGTACTTCCTAAGGATAACTGAAGTCTCCATGACTCTTGTAGGAAGGTCGTGTTTTTGGTGGATATTGGTAGTTGATTCGTATGCTGGTGCATACCATTGTAGGAGTGAGACAGGATGGGTACATTTTCAGGTTGATGGCAAGAGAGACAAGTGGTATTTACAAGAAGAGTCTAATTTTGCAAGGTTAAAATGAAAAAGACAAGTAGTCTTTAAGTAAGAATTTTATAAATGATGGTCAAATTCTGGCCAGTTATTGGCTTTGAGGGAAAATCAGTGGTATGCCTTTGATGTTTGGCTAGAACCAAATCTAAATATTCACTGGTATTCCTGCTATATTGTTGCAGAGAGGGAGATGTTAAGATTTGTAAAAATGCTACTGCTGCAAAGTAATACTGGTAGGAAAAAATTCTGTCATTGTTAAGTTGTGAGTGAAGGCACATAAATTATTTTCCCGTAATAGAGCATGTCCAACTTGTTTTTGTAATGAAGTAAAGATTTTTGAATGTAGTCTATGTTTACTGTGTAGGGAGGTAAACCCAGTGCCTAGATAGGCCTCCAAGGAGATTGCAACCAAAGTACACAGAGATAAAAACTCTCTCACCAAATAATCTTAATTCCTTTTTATAATTTATAACTTTAAGGCTTCCTGATTCTAAATGGAATCAAATTCCACCATCTACCAGCAAGAAAATAAAATGAATTTTGTAATAATTTTGTAATAACATTTGGTATTTTAACAAAAAAAATGTATTCCTAATAGCTACCTGATGCCTACCCTTGTTTATTTCCACAATCGAACCATAACTGTCACTATGATAACAGTTATGAATTACAGTTAGGTTATCCCTTATCAATCACCTGCCCTTGTGGGCCATTTTAAGCCAAGCCAGTTTTTCTTTTTGTGCTTGAATTAATCTATTCCATTTGGTTGGAGATTGGCCATACCCATCCTATGCCATGGTCGATAATTATATATAAAACCCTTTACATGGGATAAAGCATTTAGGAGCTACCTCTGTACAGTACAGGGGGCAGTGGTAGGGTAAATTTTCTTTTCCCCATCCATAGATCCAAGTTGCACTTGAATATGGACAAGGATGAGCTTTGTTTTATGTAGATGGGCAGTCTATTCCAGAGCAAGCGGTATCCTGTACTATATTTAACAGAAAAAGAGACTGTTCTTTTAATCTCCTGTGTTATCTCATCCCCCTTAAACATCTTATTTGTCTAGTAAAATACTTCATAATTCTTTCCAATTTGTCAAGCTATTTACAATTATATGTACAAATGGGTGCACCTTATTGCATAATAGGTCTTATTTATTTATATATAGGAAATAGCACTTCTTTCTTCCTCCTAACAACAGTTCTAAATAAATTCCCATGCTCATAACAATACTTTTCTAATAACTTCCTTCAGATACAATTCAAAACTTGATTCTTTATCCATTTGTATACCCAAATCCCAGACAAACTCTACCTTACCAAGCAGACAGTTGTCCATTGCATAAGGATGACAATGGTTATATCAAAAATGGATTGCACAAGTCTTTTTAATGATAAATTACATACTGTTAGAAGCAGCCCATAGACATAACGTCTCTAGATACCTTTGTAATCCATATTGGTCATTAAGGCATGTTACTATTGAGGCAATTTTGGAATTATCCAGATATTTGCATACCCATACCTTTGTAGGTCCTACAAAGTATGCCATAAATAGACCAAAAAGAACCAGTCCTGACAAGGACCCTGAGGGACACCAGAGTTAAGCATTTTCACTGCAGATTAAGTATAACCAACCCTCACTGTGAAGGACCTATGTTATGATATAACCAGGTCTTTACCCATCTAATTACATAGTGATTGATACCATTTTACATAATCTGTGTAATAATTCTAATAAGAATTGTATCAAAAGCTGTGATCATATCAAGATTAACCACATCAACAGGCATCCAACATCTAAAGGTTCCATATGAGGCTGGTAAAATATAATACATGTGTTGAACAAGAGCAACCCTGAACAAATCTGTGTTGGATATAATCCCTCCCATAGGATCAGAGAGGATCGTAGGAGTTTACTAGACTATTGACCCAGTGGTCATGTCAAGCCTAGCCGATTCATCCCAATGTAATACCATAGATATGCTATTTAGTACCCAGGATTGCATTTAGTAATGACTTCCCATGTCCAGGAGGGTTGTGGGCACTCTCCCCGGTAAGAATTTATGGTGTCCCATCCATTCGTCCAGGTTCCTCTTGAACAGTGTCATAGATGTGCTCTGCTTCACATGAATTGGGATCCTATTCCAAAGATGCAGCAGTCACTGGGAGACAGATCGGTCCCTTCAGCATGTCCTGTTTAAGTCACAGGCCATATTTAGGTTCCTGGAATGGGTAGGTCTAGTTCCGTTTGATTTATGGATATGCAGCAAGTTCATTAGGTTTGGGTCTGAGATTGCTGTGTAAGCCAGGCATAAGTCACCCCTAAGAACTATATATGATGCAGAGTATAGTGACAGGGACTTTAGTCGGTTTGTGTATGGCATGTGCTGGAGTCCCTTGATCTTCTTTGTTAGAAAGCTCTGAGGTCTCTCCAATTGCTGCAGATGCTTTGTATGGTACATGCGGAACAGGGCATTATACTCAATTATGGGTCGGACTAGTGCAGACTATAGAGGGGATATAATCTCCTTTGCTCTTGAGGTGATGCCTTTATTAATCGAGTGTGCTACATAGAAAGTCTTCCTTACTACAGTAGACACATGGTGGGCGAAGTTAAGGTTGCAGTCTTCTTGTGATCCCAGATACCTTACCACTTTGTGGGTATTTAAGGTATTGTTTGTCTGATAGTGTGAAGGGACATTGTTTTTGCTGAAGAGAATAATGATGCATTTTTTTGCATTCAGTTTGAGACGGTGACTAAGACACCAGTTGTCAGTCTGCTTAACACTCTCCTGGATTATACTGACATCATTTGGGGATTTGATAATTGCACCCAGTTTGCAGTCGGCCACAATCTCTTAGTTTGCTCTGAACTTCTGAGAAGTATATACCAAACAGTAGGGAGTCCAGCACCAACCCCTTTGATACCCCGTTAGTTCACAGGTCTGCTGGTTGATGTGGAATCACCCATTTTGTTAGTGTGTGTCTGGTTTGTGAGCCAGTTGGCAATCCATCTTACAACAAAGAGGTTTACATTCAGTTTGCTAAGTTTATCAGTAATGCCCGAGTGTGAGATTGTGTCAAAAGCCTTTGCCAAGTTGAGGTATGCTGTGTGCACAGATCTGCCCTCGTCAATGGACTTGGTCACATTTTCAAAGAAATCCACCATATTTAACAGGTAGGATCTGCCCTTGACAAAGCCAAATTGGGTTGGATCCAGGGTTTGGAGGTTGGTTATGTCTTTATTTGTGAGATCCATAGTGATATGTTCTTTGGCCTTGCAGATGACGCTAGTCAGGCTTATGGGTCTGTAATTCCCAGGTCTGTTGCTAGACCACCTTTGTGGATGGGAACAACTGTTGCTGTTCTCCACTCCACAAGAACAAATCCTGTGGTTAGACTATAACTGAAAAGGGTACTTGATGCTAGTTCATGTTTTAGCCTGTTTATAAGACAGCCTGGGATGCCGTCTGGTACCATAGAGGCTGTTTTTTTTTTACTCTGGACAAGGCTTTAATGACCTGCTCTTCAGATATGTAGGCTGGGGGGAAGGTTTACAATAAGCTTGGAAGGGATAAAGGAGTGATATTTTTGCCAAACCTATCCGCTAGCAGGTTTGCTAGCTCTGTGGGGTCAGTGTGTGTGTGATACTGTTAGTCACTAGTTCTGCACATGCTTTGGTTCCACCTTTTAGGCTGTGTACATGGCTGTAAAAGGCCTGATGGTTATCATTGGCTGTGTTTACTAAGTTTTTCTCAAAGGAGCCCTTAGAGGATTTGATATGTTGTCTTATTTGCCTGTTGAGGTTGAGGAGGTTGCTTTTCCATTGTTGGGGCCTCACCTTTGTTTTCCTGGACAGCAACTATTTGCATTTATTGTGAAGTTTATTGAT
Source organism: Protopterus annectens (assembly GCF_019279795.1). Classification (NCBI taxonomy): domain Eukaryota; kingdom Metazoa; phylum Chordata; order Ceratodontiformes; family Protopteridae; genus Protopterus; species Protopterus annectens. Next base: position 1,026,831,279 of record NC_056731.1, on the reverse strand, counting down.
GCTGGATGTCCACCATGATGGATTCTTTTTACTTGGGGCTCTGGCTATGATTCTTTCTGGTACAGCCAAGTCTCTACACTTATGCAAGTGATTGTACAGGGCTTTTGTGTAAGCTGGGGGTGGGGCTTAGAATGCATTTATACCTTCACCTAATTGACATAATTTGCTTTGGTGAAGTTTTTTAGTGTGATTTCGCCCTTTGTGAGTTCTGGTATTAGTGCCAGCTCGAAGGTGACTAACTTGTGGTCAGATTTAACTAATGATGGTTCAGCAGTTGTGGTAGTGCATCCGTTTGATATGTTAGTGAGGGCCAGATCTAGTATGTTTGTTCCAGTATGTTGGGGTATGAACAATTTGTTCCAAGGCATTTGAGTTAACAAATTCAAGGAGCTGTTGTGCTAGTGAGTTAGGGCTAGTGTAGGTTTCCCAGTTGATGGTGGGATAATTGAAATTCCCCCATAACCAGAGTGTTTGGGAATATTTGGATTGACTGCAGTTTGGTTAAGAAGGCTTCATGTGAGTCATGATCCATGGAGAGGGATCTATAACAGGCTATAACTTGAATGGGGGTCTAAACCACAGTAACCTGTACGTGGAGTAACTCTATGGAGTTGTCCAACTAGACGGGAGATAAATTTATCTATAATATAGATAGGAACACCACCTCCTTTGGTTCTCACATGTTCATTTTGTGGTCTGAAGGTGTGGAAGGTATTGTAGCCTCACAAGGCCAGGGTACTTTCTGAGGCCTTGAACCAGGTTTCTGTGACTGCACAGACATCTACATCTTCCAATGATAGAAATTCTTCCAAGGTGTGCAGTTTTTGGTTTAAGCTCCTAATGTTTAGCACCATGAACCTTTTGTTTTGATTGGCACATTTCACGTCGGCAAGTTTGTTTTCAATACCTTGCCTAAAAAAAGACACTATGAGGATGGCAAGAGCCTTTGCTAGCAGCCAAAAGCCTAGTGGTTCCCGGTGCAAACCATCTCTGGCAAAGCAGTGAGGTTTGTCGATCATGGCTTCCCAGGCTGACCGAAACTGGATCCAGTTTGAATAACACCAAAAACTAAGCCAGTTATTGAAATCAATCATTTTTTGTTTATACTGTGGCATCATTCTAGGTGAGGGTAATATGCTGCTCAAGACTAGGGACATACCTGCCTGGGACACATACTCAGAGAGCTCACTCATGTCTGTGTTCATATAGTCCAGTGAGGTACATCTCAGGTTGTTCACTCCAACATGAACTATGGCAGAGTCATAATGGTATGTGTTGTTGAGAGACCTGAGTGCATGCATGATCTGATGAATTCTGGAGCCAGACAGGCAGCTGACCGTAACTTGTCCTTGTCCAGCCTGGTGAGTGGGACATCTGTGTGTGTCACTATGGAGTCGCCAATGGAAAGAAAATGTGTTTGAGTGTTATGCTGTATGGGCATGGTAGGTGAGATACTGGTGTTGCTGTGTGTCATGGGTGTTGTGGGAACTGTGTTAGTTGTAACAGTCTTGTGTTTTGGAGGTCTCTGGTGTTTCAGTAAGTTTTTTGAGAGAGCCTCTCCGCGTATGCTGATTTTTGTGTTTGATGTGTACTATGTGTATGAGTAGTGGTACTGTGTGCATGAGTACTGGTGGGTGGGTTGGCAACCTCTTCAGTGTTACTTTTTCATGTGTGAGAGAACATGTATTCAAAATTCTTGGTGTAGATACATCTCATGAACTCTATACTTGAGCGGGTTATCAGTAGAGGGTTGTCTGTGTACATGAGGCAGTTGGTACACTGCCTCGAGACCCAAGTCAACAAGTTTAGCAGGAGAAACACGGATAGTCCAACTGTCCATAATGCTAGGTTGAAGAATTGTTATTGCAAAGGGGGGCTTTTCAGGCCTGATCAAGGAGGAGCTCAGTGGATGAATATATCTGCCATTTTTTTTAATAGGTTACAGCTTACTAGTAGTATATCTTTGACCAGAGAAGGTACTAAGGATGAGGGCGACACTAATGTGCTACAGCTGTATCTATGGGAGAAATTGTTGAATTTATCTGTCTGGCTATGGCGCACAATTACTAGGCAGTGTGCGATGCTGCTCGACACGCAAACAAGCAGAAACCTGCTCATATACAGGGTTTAAATACCAAAAGCTTAAAACTTGAAAAAAAAAATTAAGAAGGTTCAAAAGGACCAATGAGGATGTCTACTCAAAGCCTTAGACCAGCCACCCTTTACCAGACAAATTCCATTCAGCACAATTCTCTCACTGGAGTGCAGAAGGGCCCTTTCCAATCAAAGATGGCCTGGAAAATGTGCTCAGAACAAACAGCCACTACAAACAGACCCAGATGCAGACCTGTATCTGGACTATGCTACAGCGACTAGCTACCCTAGTTTAGGCAGGAAACGCTATAGAATGTTTAACATAGCAGAAGAATAGCAGTGAGCCTAAAAACATTTTAACCAGCAGTAAAACAGCAAGAAGACCCTAAAGAATGTTTAAACCGCTAACACTCCAGTTATTTTAACACTGCTTTTTGGAAAAACCAGAACAAGCAGAACAGATTATTTTACAACAGTGAAAAGTACCAGCAAATACTTCAACAGTGAAAATAGCAAAAAGAGTAGAAAATGGTGAAAAAAGCAATAACACACGATTTAACAGTCACAGTAAGGCAGACAGGTTTTTATAATATACTCGGAGATCACGCTTTCAAAGCATTTACTTAGGATACTGGTCAGACTAATTCATCTGTAATTCTCACCCACAGTGCAATCCCCCCTCCTTAAGGTATGGCACAACTAATGCTTCTTTCCACAATTTCAGAACGAAACCCTGGACAATGTATCTTAAACAAGGGATAATATCCATAATGATGGTTCTCAAAAAATGGGCATTTACCCCTTCTGGCTTGATCTTTTCAAACACAGTCTCAGTAGTATTGTTTAACAAGTTTGGACAATCATCAACAAACTCAAAAGTAATAGAATCGTTATTGGGCTTATCTGCTGAAATATCAACTACAATATCTAAAAAATATGTCAGCAAACTTAACGTTAATGATTAGTCTTTCATTCATCATAATATTATACTTTCCATTCTTATACTTAAACTGCTTCATATGTCTAAAAAACAGCTTTTATTATCCACCACATAGCATGCAAGTTTCATCTATTATTGTCTCATAGTAAACTCCTAGAACTAGTCCTAGCTTGTTTATATCTTTCCTTATTATTTATACCTAGTTGCTTTTTGTAGTTATTCCACAAAAACTTTAATATTTTACTAGCATTATTCAACATTGTTCCACCATAGTGATTTATATTTTATAGGTTTAAAGGTTGGTACTAGGCTATCGGCCCTAGGGCCTGTACAAGCCTAGCCATAACAATTCCCTGGATATTTCTTCCCACAGTATTTACTTTGCTGGACCCCTGTCTAGCATGGCGACTGATGTGATCCCCAGGGTGAATTTCCTATCTCCCATCCAATCGTCAAGGTTCCTTTTGAAGAGGGCCAGGGAGGCGCTCTGCTTGACAAGTATGGGCAGTGTATCCCATAGTATGGGGAGTCTCTGGGTTAGGAACCTATCCCTCCAGCATGTTTTGTTTATTGCGGTGACAAGGTGTAGATCCCTGGAGTGTGTGGCTCTGAGGGATTGGGATTTCTTTCTTTAAATGGAGCATGTCCAACAGCCAATGGAACACCCTTTTCCATAAGTTGAAAAATATAAGCATAAATTGTATCTAACTGGTTACAGTATCTCCCAAAGTAAGAACTTCATCCCATTTCCAGTTCATTAACTGCTCCCTAATCAAGGAATTAATTCTGTTATAAGCATGCCTTAGTAATTTGCCCTTCTGAAACAGATCCTGGGTCCCTATTTTATATCTGCATGTGACATCAACATGACCAGATCCTACTAACTCAGGTTAAGTTACACATTCCTAAGTAGTTTTATCTTTATTAGCTGTTACAATGTCTAAAATATTAAACCTTCTAGTAGCATCTTTAACTTCCTGAGTACACCCATGCACTTTGCAATACCTTATCACATCTCCAATTACCTGTGTAACACTGGAGATAAAGTCTTTGGGCATGAGCTGATTTAGGATGTCTAACAATAATGTCATCTTTTACCAGATTAGTATTATGACATGGAAAAAGAAGTGTATAAAAGAAATCGAGAAAAAAATAAGGCATTACCCTTTAGGCAGAAATATTATTTACAGAGAAGAAGTGAGGCAGTATCTGCATATCTGGATAAAATAGTAAAGGAAGATATTCACATAATGAGGGAAATGAAAAATGAAAAAGAAGAGGTTAAAAGTACACAAGAACAATTTATAATTATTGCAGTATGTGAAAAATTAGAAGAGTAAAAAGGAAAGTAAGAGAATGGAAAGTAAAAACAAAAATTGCAGAATGAGTTAAGGAAGAATTTAAAAAAGAAGTTACTATTAGTGAATTGGATGAGGTACTTAGGAAAGTAAATGTTGATTCAGTATCAGGTCCAGATAGTATAGGGTATAGAATGTACATGAAATTATTGGATTTGCAAAGAGTATTTTGTAAATGTACTGAATGAATTGTTGAAGGAGGGGTTTGTTTATGAGGAGTTGTATAGTGGCATATTAAAATTTACATGGAAGTAAGATGAGAAGAATGAAATAAAAAATTGGAGACCCATCGCACTAAGTAACACAGATTATAACATTTTTATGAGAGCAATACAGAATAGAATGCAAGGAAGGATGAGGGATATTAAGGAAGAAAGCGTATATGGTATAAAATAGAAGAGATGTCAAGAGTCATTATTTGTTAGAGAAATTGTGGATGATATTATAAGCAAAGGGAAGGGCATGTAACTTATGATAGGTGATATCAACAAGGCATTTAATACAGCAGGACATGATGCTTTGTGGGATATTATGGAGAAGTGTGGCAAAAGCAATAAAATTTGGAAAGTGTGTATGTCGGTATATCAAAATAATACAGTTCAGAGTGCTAGCGATTGGGTGGCTGAGTAAAGAAGTATGTATGAAGTGTGGTATACAACAGGATGTCCCATGAGTGGAATACTGTTTGTGCTGGTAGTGAATGTGATAGTGAGTGAAGTAGATTATGAAATGAAAGACTCTAGATATGCAACATAAAAGAATTTGGTGATTGCAGTAGTTTTGACATATGCAGACGATATACTTGTGGTTGCTAAGAACAAAATATGGATGAGGGAAGTGTTGGTTTGTCTGAATGGCTGTTTAAAGGAAATGTACATAAAAGTAAAGGTGTGGGTAATGTGGTTAAAACTGGGGTATGTACTTTTCGATGAATGAAGTGTTTGTTAGGAATAAAATCTGGGAAAAATTATGTAGTTGTGATGCAGTGGGGTTTGATAAAAGAAATGGAAAAATATGTCTTCTGTGGAAGATGTATAGATGTATAGTATTCAGAAAAAAATATTTATCTAGTTTATTCAGTATTTATGGGGAAAATATATGTCAAAAGTTTGTGATCCTAGAAGAATATAAAAGTAAATTGTGCAATTGTTTTCTTTAATCTGATATTCAAGATTAAACCCAGTAGAAAAATACATTTTTATGAGTGAAGATGAAGGGGGTTCAGGGTTACTAAATCCAGTTATTTATTCTTCTTCTCTAAACTTGTATAAAGTATTAAAATGGATAAAGGAAGAGAATGAGAAATTAAATAGTGAGAATGTTTAAATATAAGTAAAAAAATTCTGGGAGATGAGAATAAGAAAAAGAACATGTAAATGAAGATATTATATGTTATCAAGAAAAAATACTAACATAGAACAAAAAATTGCTGATACAGAGAAAGATAGAAGGATGTGATATAATAATATGATGAAGCAATACTACTATGTAATTCTATGGGAAAATTTACCAGAAAAGGTTATTAAAGCCAGGAATTCTATTCTAACCATAAAACTGACCTTACCAAGCTAGAATCCTGTTACAATAAAATTACCAAATTTGCTACTAATGCCACACAACCAGTCACATCACTGAGCAGCTGTTAAACAACTAAAATGGCTAGAACTCCCTCAACTGCTACACTATAAATAACTAACCTTTGCCCACAAAATCCTGTATCAACCAGATAAAATCCCTTCTCTCTAAAATCTTATCAAGCCATACACCACATCTAGAGCCCACCAGTGCAGTAATAAACTCTTTTTATAAACCACTAGAGCTAACAACTTAACTGGGGAGTCTATTTTCAAACTTCATTCCTAAAATATGGAATAAACTACCAACCTGTATCACCTCTAACTGCTCCACAGGACAATTTAAAAAGACTCTTAACTACTCACTTAGCAGACACCTGGCTTTGTCAGTACAACTCTCATGGCTAACTCTGACTCTAGTACATATTTCCACATCTAACTCATTGGTACTATTTTCCTCATAACTATGCACCCATTTTTGTTGGAGCTTGCTTCCCTTCATTATTTAAATGTATATAGTTTTTGTGTGCAACATATTTTATTAGCCTAAATCTATAAAGAATTCTATTGCCCAGCATTGTACTGTTGCTGACTGTGAACTACTACTGGAATTTCCATATATTATTTTAACTTTTATAATGATTGTAATTGTTATTGCTGGAACTTTTCTCCCTGGTCCCCTGCTGAAAAAGGACCTGTGTCCAGTTGGACTTTCCCAGTAAACAAATCTAAAATAAATAAATAAAATAAGGAAAAGTGGTGTACCAAGATAGCAGAGTGTCAGGATTTCCTGTGAAGACTGGTAATAAGTTACCAGTAAAGGGGAATGTGCCATATAAAAGGAAAGTGGAAAGTGTGTGTTTATTTTGTGAGGAGGAAGAGACAACAGTGTGTTTTATTTATTTTTTTTGAGATGTAAAAGAGTGGTGAAACTCTTGAAAAAGTTGTGTGAAGAAATATTAATGACAATATAGATACAAATATGATTATGCATGGATGTTATCAGAACAAGAACCCATAACATGTGATAAGGGTAGATAATAATTTATTTTATGTAATATGAGTTATTTGGAATGAAAGACAATGACATTTTGTGAATGGGAAATGGATTTCAGTAGATATATTGTGAAAAATTACATTATGGCTGTGGAAGAAGGGATAGTGGTCAATTATGGAAGAATAACAATGTGGATGTTATAACAAATGCTAAATAGTAAAAAATAGAAATATGTATATATGTGCCTGTAAATATTGTACATTTTGTAAATATATAAATGTTTTTATGTTGTGAGTGATAAAGGAGCCCCTGCTCTTTGTGATATTTGCCATAGGATCTTTTCCATCCACCTGAGCTACCACCAACTCAAGTAGATGTGACTTTGTTTTAACATCTCATCCAAAGAATTTGTAATAGTAGTTGTTGCCTAGGCCACATTGTGGGGTATAAACGTGGAGTCCCTGTGTTTACCCATTGAGATATATAAATATGGCTAGCTATTCCCAGACTCCTGTTTTATCTGGTAGTCTTTTGTATAGAAACAGTTTCTCACATAGTGCTTCTCTGTGTGAGCCATGTTGCATTATATAAACTTGTGGAGACTGTCTCTTTATCCCACTAAGAGCAGTGTGGTAGCAAATTCTCAAGATCCCATTTTGGCTAGCAGTCTGTTTTGTTTGTTACATGGGAATTCATTTTGTGGGCTACTTTCTGTTGTTGTGGACTTTCTTTGTTTAGCTTACTGAAAGATGTGAAAGTGGTAAATTCCCAAAGTCCTGTTTTAGCTAACAGTATTGTCTAGACCCGTTCAGATTTAAGACATTACCTTTCTACCACCAGGGATAGTGTGTTTTATTGTTCGTTTGCTGAAAAGGTGTGTCATAATAACCATCTGGGTTAGCCTTTGAGTTACTGAGTAAGTGTTTACCCAGACATGGCTCTTTTTTTTAGGAACATAAGAACAGAGGAGCAATACTAGGCAAGCAAATCATTGGGACAATGTGATGCCTTTAAGTACATGCTTACAAAATTTTATCACCCTTTTCAAGCATTTAATGGTGATCATGTGCCAAATCGAGCAGGGCAATACATGATATCCTTGTTGTAAATTTGTATCTACCACTAGCCTGTACTATTAACATTTCATAGGTTTGGAATACAGCTTTGTTTTCTTTTGTTTGAGTAAATTTAGGTCACCAGTTCAGGTGTTTATAGAGCTACTGGTTTTGTTAGGTAAAAAGGAGGTTAATTAGGATTGAATCCTTCATGGCTTGAAAAGTGAGCAACAGGTCACCATGGAAAAGCCAGTAGGCTATTGAATAGAAGGAGAGCCATGCTAATCATTTGAGATAGTTGAATGATTTAAAGGTCTTCAGTTTTCTTGTTTAGAAATCTGTGGAAAAGTCCGCTTGAGTGATATGCTTGGAATTATATATACTAAAAGGGGCATTGTATTTGATGATGGGTCTGGTAAGGGAAGCATACAGTAGTAGGATGACTTCTTTGGCTCTTGAAGATATTCCTTTGGACATTAATTGGCCAAATAGAAGGATTAACTGACTGTGGTGGAATATTGATGATGAAATGAAAGAGACATGTCCACTTCTAACCATGTCTGTCTGAAGAGGAGTACCATTTATAACCTATGAAGTAGGAGTGGCTTTTTTGCTGAACACTTCTATGATGCACTATTTGCATTAAGCTTGAGACTGTTTTTGGTATGCCAGGTATGTACAAATTCAACCCCTTGTTAGAGCTGTTTATCATTAGCGGATGAGTGATAAATGGTGCCCATCTTGCTGCCTGTCACTTATTCTGCAGATATCAGAGGAAATATCCCAAACAGGAGAGTGCCCCACACTTATCCCTGTGGTATGCCACTAGTTACAATTTTACTTTCAGAAGGGGTATCTGCAACTTTCACAAGTTAAGAGGGTCGCACTAAGTTTGTATAATTTTTCAATAGTACTAACATGAGAAAGGATGATATAAGCCTTGGCCAGATTGAGATAAGCAGGATGCATGGCGTGACCACTGTCCATAGCTTCAGTAACATTTTTCTTACTAAATTCAGTAGACAGGGCTTGCCCTTCACAAAAAACATACAGGTTGGGGGTCTAGATCATTAAAGTTGCATTACCAATGTCTTCATAAATGAGTTCCACTATTAGAAATTTCATGACTTTGCATATATGGGGTTGTTGAGGCCGATGTGTCTATAATTACCCTGGTCAGTAGAGGTTGCTGTCTTGTTTTGAGAAGTCACAGTGGCTGCTATCTAGGCATCGTACGTGCACCATGTGGATAGGCTGAAGTTGAACAGTTTAAGTACAGGGTGTGATGATGCATACTTGGCACAGATGATAATGCAGCCTGGTATGTTATCTGGTCCCATGGGAACACTATTTGTAGCATTTGACAGGATTTCTAAGACTTCTTCCATGGTGACCCAAAGATAAAGTACATTTTCAGGGATAATGGGTGCAACAGTGTGGGTAGGTGGAGTGAAGTTATGTCTGCTGATATACTGACTGTATCTTTGGGATTAGAATATGTGATATTATTATGGATGAGCTGAATGCATTCTTGGATAATATTCCTTAATTTCCTGACATTAACTGAAGGAAGATGTATAGTTTCCCTTTGGTATATGTAGCAATCTTAGGCTCATAGTCTGCTTTACATTTTCTAATAGAGCTTTTAAGTTCTTTCTGGCATGATTTAGTAATGTCTTGATGTACAAGATGGAGATTCCTTATAACTTATTATTGTCTGTCTTCTGTCATATAGTTTATTACAAGAGTTCCATCAGAGAGGTGTATTCCTGTATTTACCATTGTGTTTATGGCAGATGAGTGCTGACTTTTCTATGCAGCTTTTTAGGTGCCGGTTAAACATGGAAGTGAAAATTTAAATCACACCAGTTGTGTCCATTAGAAGGAGTTGTTGGAAATGCAGCATAGGTCCTTTACAAGTTGAAGTATTTTTACCCTGGAGAACTTCCTACAGATACTGTCATTTTGATGGTGGGTGGTATCAGTAGGCCTGATAGAGAAGATAATGAACCTCTGGTCAGATATAACCAGGGTTGAGGAGATGCAGGATGGGGTAGGGGCAAACACTAGGTTGGCAAGGATGAACAAGGATATTAGATCTCCTAGTAAGTATATATTTTTTTTTTACAATTTCTTGCAGTACACTGGTATTAACAAAGTCTATGAAATGCTGAGCATATCCATTTTTAGAGGTGCAAATGTGCCAGTCATGACGTGGGTAAAGTCCCCTAGAAAGAAGGTGTTTGTTTTTGTTTGATACTTAATGCTTCAGTGGTGGTAAGGTAATTTCCATGATCTTTGTGGGACGTTGATTGGGATCTTTAGCTATCAGTGTTGTTGGATTTGTTAAATATGATTTGGATTTTCAGAATCCCCAAGTTAGAGTCACTGGAAATTTGATATGAGGTGGTGGTGTTTCTGCAAATAGTTTCTCCCCTGCAGTTGATTGAAGGCATAAGAAGTGCTAAACTCTGGTAGAGGATGTGCTGGAAGTGAACTGAAATCATGTCTAAGTAACTGCACAAATATGAATGTGTTTGAGTTGCAGGATGGCCTCAACTTTTGGTATCTTTCCATTTAGACTTCCAGCATTGAATAATTGGTACCCTGATGTCTGAATTTGAGTTTTCATTTATGATGTAATGTCCAGTAGAAGGACTCTATGAAACAAAAGGCACTGTGGAACATGCATTTTAAAAATCCCACCCTGTCAATTTGGCTCGATCTTGTCCACTGAGAACTGTAATTATTTTCTGTTAGCCTTATTTTTTTCTTTTTTTTTTTTCTTTTTTTATACAACTTCCTTTTGTGCATTTGTTCTTCTACCACTTTTTTAATTCTTACTTTAGTTTTAAAACACTTGGTGTTCATGCCTCTCAACTTCTTAAAGCAAGAAATTTGGGCAAAGCCATAAAAAAGTGGGGCAAAGGCCCCAAAATATAAATGAGTTTTGAATATTGCTCTTACAATCTTAGAAAGTTGATAGAATAATAGGTTTTGTATTTACATGAATTTTTTGAAGGGTATGAAGTCTGAAACGCAAATGCCTATCATTATTTTCTAACTTCAGTCTTAAATGATTTGCCACTAATTTGCCAGAAAATCACAATTTTTTGAATAACGGACCAAAACTATGAGGCAAAAATCTGTACAGTTGAGAGGTATGCTGGTATTGTGAGTTTTTAACAAGTTGATTGACTTGGATTTGATCGCACGATATTACTGGTTTTAATTAAAAAGACTGTCTTTAACTATTGCTTCAGTCCTGAAGAAGACATAAAATTAAAATATTTGACTGAAGCACAGAGAAACATACATTTTGCTCAACACTGCTGCTGTCTTTTGAGTGGTGTGTTTGATTTCTTTTATGTTACTTGCTCTTCACAACTTTTACCCATTGCAGAAAGCTTTTGAAGTGATATATGTATATATATTATGTGTGTTGTACTCACCAAATACATTAAGCTGGAAAAAAAAAATCTTCTGCAGTGGGTGCTTACCCTCTTTGCCCCTTGTGCCCCCTTTGTCTGGATGGCCTCTCCATACATCTCCTATTGATGAGTTTCCCATTATGTTAGGCAAGCATATTATTTTGTACTCTTTTGCTCCTGTGCCTTTCAGATTATGCTTGCTCAGGGCATAGGAGTTGAACTTGAGATGCAGGCTGGGCTGATGTATGCACCAGAGCTTGGGAATTGGAGAGAGCTTGAATTATGACTTGCACAGTAAATATATATCTGTTGTCTTATCTCTGCAGAGTGCATAGTAATTATTTCATTGTTAGAAGACACATGGTTAGCTAACATTTGCTGTCACAGAAATAGATGCATTTTTTTTTTTACCTAAAGGTGCTCAAAACAGCCATTCTAATAGTGTCATAATGATGTATTGATCAGAGTGACAGGTCATTTTGTGCCAGTGGGTATGGTCTTATACTTTTGTTTTACCAATAAGTTGATGTGGTAGTTGGTTATATTGTGCTTAAGGAGTATGTCATAGACATCTTTATAGGTTCATAGGTGAATACTAGGCTAACTGCCTTGAAGGGCCATTTTAAGCCTAAAAACAACCAAGGTCAGACTCAAACCTGTACCTTGTGTCTGTGTGTTGAAGACTTTAATCAATATGCCAAACCCACATTCTAATTTATGGAGGAGTTAGGAGACTAGAAGCAACATATTATGGAAATGGATTCCTTGGGCATATGTACAAGGTATTGAGAAGATGGCAAAAGGAAATAAAGAGGATGAGACAAATGTAGCTGGATAGGAATATGAAACTAGAAATTGGACTGAAGAGTCTGAGTACAAGAAGTGGAAGGGTGGAGTGTGCTAAAGCAGAAGTTGAAATATGTTGCAGGAGTGATGAATTGGAATAAGGGATATAACTTTTGAATATTTTGGCAGCATGGTAATTAAGACTGGCACCCACTGCCTAGGTCATGTATGACAGTCAAAAATTCTCTTAAGCTGCACCCCCCTTCCTTATGTCTTCATAAACCCCTTCCTTCTAGGTACTTCCCCATTCTGAAAGCCTTTTTCCAAACTGCTAAGAAGGTTTGTTTAATGTTTTAGTGAGAGAAACTTGTTTCAGTTAGCGTAAGTGTTAATGTTACAATAGTAGTAACTCCAGTATCAGATATTTTAGGAGTTTAGTATAAATTTTCCAGTTTAGCTGCCTATCTCAAGTTACATCAAATGCCATCCTAATACTTATTCATTTGAAATTCAAGGATTTTATGATGATGGGATCTAAAACTAACATATCTGGTGTGGCAAGCTGATGTGCATTTAAAGTATGTCTGCCATCTCATGACACTAGAAGTGCCAGGTGTGTCAGGGATTCAATAAAGTTACCAGGTGTGGGTGACAGAATATGTTAAAAAAGGATTCATGTTGGAAAATTGAGGACCAAACCATCAAAACTGCAGCTAATGAAGCAAAATAATAATATCTAGTTCTTCAGTAAGAAAAATGCAGTTTGATCAAAAACTCAACTGAAAGTATTAAAACATATGATGTTTGTAGAGGTGCAAGTCCCAATATCCAGACTTGCTTTTTTGCACATCTTAAACTTATTACATTTCTTACTGTCTCTGAACTGCAGAGAAATGGCAAGAGACTGTATACATCTAAATCCTATCCTGCTTCATTAACCACACTGCACCTCACACAGAACAGAAACACATTAGCCCTCCATAAAAAACTGAAAACAGAACAAAACACAGAAAGTCAGCTGTCACTTACATCAGGTGACAGTTTCACAAAAAAAAAATGGGTGAAATTGTCCTTAATTCATAACATGCTCCCATTACAAAATACCTATATGGCTAAAAGGCAAGTAATATTATAAACAGTTGGATCCTCTTCATCTTTTATTTTACCTGACAATGACAAACAAAAAAATGGAGTGGTCATCCAGAAAACAGATGAAACATAAAAGGAGGATATACATAATTGTGAAAGATAAAGGTCTAAGGAAATCATCACTTCTGAAACAGATGGCAGTGGAATTCCAGCAAGGACTGGCTTTGGTACCTGTCCTTGCCTGCCTTTCTTCTCTTCTTGTATGCATAATCCTTCACATTTGGTGATTTATTGCTTTAGAATCCTCTTGCATTTCTGCATCCAGCTTTTTCACCTCAGGTTCCCTCCATGTGTACATTGATCAGTGTAATTTGTGTGTGTTTATAGATTCTTAGTGAGAAGCTATGACCACTAGTCACTTAAACTCATTAGAGAACTTGATGTCTTCTTCTATCAGTGTCTGTCTTTCCCTTTTAGATCAGGGCCATCCTGTGGGTACAACCAGAAACTGAGACCCCTCTACTAAAATTGACCTGCTGGAAGTCTTGTTAGTCTCCTGGTTGTGTGTCATTTTAACAGTGCTTCAGTTAGATTTTGTCATGCTGCAACTTACTCCCCCATGCATTTGACATGTCTACTTCTGATGTAGGGTTAGCAACAACAGCCTATAGATGTCAGTGCGTTTCCACATGCACTTCCTTTACCAGCTGTGTACTGATTAGCAAAACCAAGCATCACTGCAGTTATACCAGACCTTTACCAGGAGTCAGCAGTGCAAGTGCATATAACCCCTTCCTTCCCCTTGAGATGAATAAGATATTTGCCAGTGTGTTTTAAGTAAATGCTGCTTCCACTTATTAAGTTAAACTCTGAGATTTTTAATTATGTGATTCTTGTCTTCCATAAAAGATCCATATCAGTAAAGTTTCTACTTGTGTGCTGGCAGTGATAACTATGTGTGTTGCCTTTTCACTTTTCTCCATTGCTGTGTGATAGAGATAGTGAACTTAAATAAAATGGTTGTTTGGGGGGATGAATTGCCCCACATGGGGATGCATGTTTAAGATTTTTTAGGGTGATGCTTCAGCCATCCCAAAGGTTGGAGATGCATAGTAGATCTTTGTGAATTTGAGAGATGACCGCACTCCTGGCAACTGAACTGGAACAAATCATGTGGTGTATCATGAAGGACCACTGAATAGCTGTACACAGTGGTATGAAAGAAAAAGGTGAAATGTCTTGTTGCTGGTAATGTGCAAGTACAGCCAATTTAGACCTCCAAAAAGGCTGACATCAGTGGCATCATGGCTGAAACTTGCATCCTTTGAATTTATATTAGAGACCCAGACACTGACAAGGCCGAAATCTGTGGAAGAAAAGAAAGTGTTATTTAAGTAGTGCAATGGAAACCTTTGTCAGTGTGATCACCATCAGAGGGACTGACATCTATTGATGTAACACTGGCTGAACAGGTATTCTGTCCACCAACACTGATAAAAGAAGCAGAATTGATGACATTAGACCCATTGAAAAGTTCATCTGATATTGGAAGGACACTGAATGTTTTCACATTTCATCTAGCATCTGTGTGTTTAGAGACTAGACTAGTATCATTGTCAGTGGAGGTTGTAGAGATGCCATGCCTTTAATTACTGCCATTATTTATTTATTTTGCTTTTGGTCTGTTTGAGGAAATTTCATGCCTGGGATCCACTGCATCACAGGAGATGATGGAAAGGCAGGAGGATAACCTACCGCAATGCTAGTGTCTCTGTGGCATAGAGGGATGAAGGTTGGATTAGCAGCCCGGGGAGGTGAGAGTGAGCATCTGATGGTGGCTCGCCCTGTCAGGGGATACTTCTGTAACCCATATACATCTTACCCAAGGTCGTTTAATGTCTCTTCTTCCCCTGGTAGCAGTAAATAAGACTACTTCTGTACAGTTCAGATCCTCTAAAAGATATGTATTCTTAAGAAAATTCCAGTCGGTCCAGGCCCAAGAAATGTGTCAAGAAGCCACAATATTTAGAAAAAGTTGCCTTTACCAAGTAAGACTTAAAGGGTGGTCCTTTCTTTCTTTCTCCACCTAATGAGCCTGAATATTTTGCTTGAAACAGAGTCTCTTTCTAACTATTATCCCGTTCCCCCATAAATACTTCAGAAGATTTGTAGACTCGGAACAGGACTCTCTATTATTTTATAAGTCAGAATGGAGAATACCTTTATACATTAGCTCTAGTCTGCCATAAACTGAGAGAGAGAGATTGGAAAATTTTGAGCACACTCCTAAACCCACTCTGACTGTGTTAACACATGCTTTAAAAAGGAAATCCATCTTCTGAAGCACAGCCTTTCTACTCTCCTGACAGGTTACTGAAGGATTTTGACAGACTTGCAAAGTGAATGTACGTCCTTACCATTGCTCTTGAGCACACTAATTGATGAAGATGCTGCCTTTTCAGCATGATTTCTTTGATTAAGCTGCCAAGTGTAGTAAAATTAGACTAGGGAGCAATAGCTATGGTGGTGGGCTTCCTGATGGTCTTTGTTGGTTACATTGCTGAGGTTAGGACAGCTGTCAGGATCAAGCAGTCATCATCATTTGTCAGTAAACTTGACCTTCATAATCATCCCTTTACAAAGCCACTTGCTGTTTGGTCCAGAGATAATTGTTTAGTTCAAGGCACTAAAGAGAACAACTGGGGCTAGTCCATCTTATCTGACCATCACTAGCAGAGATACTGAAACACATTCTAGGGTCCTTGGCAAGGTCAGGTAGTTGAAATGCACACTATTTTGGGGTAACTGAGGTCATCTGTCATGAGTCTTCTGACTAGTGATGTACAGAGTGAGGCTTCTTTTCTGTGCTTCTGCAAGGGAGTCTGTAACTATGTATGTTTGCATTTGAGATGCAATACCCAGTGGGTATCCGTTCAGTTTTTGTTGCCTTTTGGCTAAAATATTGACTGTCGCTAGAGAGCAACCAGTAGCAAGACAGCAGATAAGGGCACTTCTGTTGAAAAGTGCCAACTTGTTCATCCATCTTATTCCCAGTGACCAGTGTGACATAGGATACTCTTCCCACTTGCACAAAGAATGGCTTTGTATGGTTACACTTAGGAGTTCTCCCTGCTGTCAGAGTTTGAATGCATTGTTTAAAAATTCAGTATGTTTATGTGCACATAAATATACACAAGCATTTCCATTTTATTGTGTATTGTTTATACAGTTTTGGTGTTGGTAGTGCTCTCAATGAGCACATAGTTTCATCTACGTCTGTTTTAACAAACACTACCGAATTTATATGTAATGAAATGAACAAAAGTCAGTTATGAGGAAGTACTGCTTTAGCAAAGCAGTAAGCTGTTACATTGAAAATGAACTGTGTTATTCTGAAATAATGCAGTTCATGAACTTGCTGACTTTTCCATAGTTGTAATGTTAGTGAATGTTAAGGAGGTCATAGCACTGCCAAAAAAATATTTCGTTTCCTCTCTTTTCTGATGTTATTGTGCTGTAAATGTCTGTCAATATTATTGGTATCATTTTTTTGTGATTTTGCACTTAACTAGATTTCATTTAATTTTTTTTTATTTTAGATGATTTGGTTACTTGTGGATTCATTTTGCTGACATGAATCCTTCTTTATTTGTGTGATTTGCATCAAGGAGTTATTTATTAATTTTGCTCCTAATCCCAGTTCAAGCTTCCCCCAAATGCCATTTTACCCATTCAACCCCCCTGGGCTGAGAGCCTAAGGCCCATTCATTCCTCATTGAGAGCTGAGCATCAAGACTGATGCCTGTATCCATACAGGATCAGGGTTTTCTCTTAGCCCTAAAATTTTCACCTGCATATGCTCATAGATGGCCAAGATGTAGTCAAGCAATGAGCCATTTTGAGTTGTGAGGGCATGTCTCCTGCTTCTAAGACTGATGTAACTCCATTGAAGGCCCTTCCCCTTTGAAGGTAAGCACTTCTGTCCGATCTGGGGATCAGTAAAGGAGTCTGTAACTTTGACCCTTCCCCTCAAAGAAGAGTATCTCTGTCCTCCAATGCCCATGCAGTTGTTCAAGTCCAGGACATCTGAGTCATATCACAGATTTATCCCCTGCCCATATACCACAGCACTGGTGTAGTAATGAATTGTTCCCTGTTGCACCCTAAGAGTTTTGACTCTGTTCTGTTGCTGTTTAATTCAGTTTTATGACTGGATTCCAGAAGAACTAGACAAAAGGAGTTCCTATAGATTTATTCTCTTTAGACTTAAGACATTTGATTTGATGCAACAGAGATACATTTGGAAATTAACAATGGTTGGGGTGAGACCAAGATAAAAAAATAAATAAATTTTTACATAGTCACAGTAAATGATTTTAGTCACAACCTGACTTCAGCATATAAACTTGCATGGGGGAAATATCCACAGTAACTTGGACTTGATACTTTCCCCTCACCATTCCATGTTTTAGCAAGCATGTTAAGGACTTTCAGCTTTATTTAGTTGCTGTTTGTATCTCTAACCTTCAAGGGTGAATAATACTTAATGAGCTGGAATGAATCATGTTGTCATCTTTATTTTACTAATTTTCAGTTTGTTTTCTAATCAGTAACATCTTTATTAAATCTTGTGGTGGACAATTCAATGTTTTTAGTTTGTATTTATAGTAATTTAGCATTCTATCACGTGAACATGTAGCCCTCTTCGATGTTTATAGGTATCGTTTGCTTTACTAAGTAGAAGGCATTTTGGGGGTAGTAGATGCAGTTTATCTGTGTGGAAAATGATGCTTGTAAATTATGTAGGTATTATGGCTTACCAACATTTCTTTGTTTTTCTAGGTGCCTTCATTGCAGCTGTCTGTGGAAAGGTAGAAGACCATCTAAGAAGTCAGACTGAAAAGGACTTGACTATGAGAGATGAACATGTTAGTTCTAAGAAATGTGGGGACATTTTTTAAGTCTTTCTAAGCAACTTTTGGTTGACTTCTATGCAAGCGTGTAAACTTCAAAATAAAAAGACCATTATGGGACCAGGACCAACTCCACATCACAGAGAAAGCAAGATGTGAAATGATACAGCTAAACTGATTTTAAGAAATGAGAGGATACCGTTTCAGCCATTTTAAAATCGGCAATGATTATTTTTGTGATTTGGACCGAGTAGTTCAGAGAGAGTACCTACAACAGATTTGTATTGCTGTATTTCTGCATCAGAGTTACCAGCTGTTCTCTTGTTTTAGTATGTTATGTGCCATTTGTGCGACTTGTAGTAGCAGTCTGCTGTGTATGTGTCCTGCGTTCTGCCCCAACAGCAGCACCAGTTTAAAGACACTTAAAAAGTATGCTTTTGCTGTGTAACAGATGCTCATACTGTAGGTGCAAAGAGAAATAAAAGTGTATTGGTCTCTTTATAGTGTACACTTTTAAACCCTCTTACATGTATTGGGTAATGTTTATAATAAAAATAATTATTGATGGCTGTTAAGAAATAGTTTACCAGTGTTGTATTTAGTAGGACTGGGCTCTGTTACCAGCTGTCTTATTTGTCTTCATTTGAAGTTATTTCCAATCCAGAAAAAAATGCAGACAACAGTGATGTAAATTCAACATGGCTATTGAAGCTTGTACAAATCATCTAACTCTCACCTCTCCAGTGATGGCATCTGTATTCTGTATTTCCTCCATTTTTCTCTTTTCAGTGACTCAGTATCTATTCACATTTATGTCAGTTGTGCTCCTGATAGATAAACTCATGTTTGAAAAGGATGTACACTAAGAAAATTTTGACCGTACAGTGGTGCAGCTATGGAGTTTGTATAAGGAGTTGTGGGAACAGGGAATGAAGTTCCCAACATGGGGATGGAGGGAGTTTTGCTCTCCTACAGTGACATTTATGCAATATCTGCTTGGTTTGATTTTGCATACAATCTGCATATCTTAGTTCCTAGATGCGTTTTATTTTGTCAGTTTGCATTGCTTCCTGATTGTATATATGTCAGCTCTGCATGTTGAATGAGGTTTTCTTTTATCATATGGTAATGTGACCTTGGAGTTAGTATATTTAAGTAAGGGACCTGCGCCCTGCAAAAATATTTAATAGCTTGGTTCACTGTTGCATGATCTGTACAAGTTTGTTTATTTTTTTTTTTGGTGTTTGTTTTGCTTATGTACTTGGGTTTGTGAGCTAAAAGTTTAGCAGTTAACTGGAAATGTTGTTGCTATTTGTAGTTACAATGACTTTTATGATTAAAGTACTTAGTAGGTCTGCTAACTGATATGAATCTGTTTTAAGCATGTCTTGACTCTCCCTGCGGAATCCTGTTCATAGGTTTATATGAAGCTAATGACCATGAGGGTCTTTACACACCTAGCCATGCAAACCAACCTAGTTTTGCCCCTGAGTTCCTTGGATGCCTATATGGTGGAGGAGTTTAGTAAAGAGGTAGCTAAGAGTTATGTGGGGGTGGGCATGTTAGTTGGAGATTAATTTACTTACTGTCGACCTCTGTTCAACAGAGACATCGGAGCCAGACTTGGGGTGAAAGAGGGATTTTCCCATCCAGCGATCAAGATTTCTTTTGAATAGGGTCAGTGATGAACTTTACTTCATATAGATGGGGAACTTATTCCATAGCTTGGGGATCCTTTGAGAGATATATTTGTCTCTCCAGCATGCTTTATTTATGTTGCAGGTAAAGTTCAAGTCCTCGGATCTAAAGTTTCTGTTTGTTTTGTGAATGTGTAATAGATCCATCAGAGATGGATCTGAGGATGCTTTATAAGGTAGGCATAGATTGTCTCTCAGTAAACTGTAGGAGACTGACTAAAGAGATAGGGCCTTAAGGTCATCTGTGTAGGACAAAGTATTTATACCCTGGATTCTCCTGGTGAAGAACCTTTGAGGGCATCCCAACTGTTGCAAGTGCCTGGTTAGGTACATGCCAAAGAGGCCTTGTACTCAATGAATGGTCTAAGGGCTGAGAGTTGCTATAACTTCCTTGGACCTGGATGCCATACCTTTCCTTATGAGTTGGGTGTCATAGAATGATTTTACTGTGTTGGCTATGTGTTGTTCAAAGGCCAGATTACTGTATACATATGTTCCCAGATACCTAACTGTCTGGTCAGCTCTTATGAGTGTTTTATCAATGGACCAATTAGCTTGAGTGGACACTTTCCAAAATGGCATTATAATGCATTTGTTTGCATTGTGTTTTAGTCTGTGGCTGAGGCACCAATCATTTGTTGGTGTTGGACCCTCTTATAGGATGTTTCTTTTGTTGGGTGAATCTACGATACCTCCCAGTTTTCAGTCCTCTGCAAACTTGGTGAGTCAGAGGCCTTTGACATTAGCTTTTACTTCCAAAAAGTAAATGCCAAAAAGCAGTGGGCACAACACAGATCCCTAGGGTACTCTGCTGGTGACCAGTCTCCTGGTGGACATGGTCTCAATGATCCTGACTTCTTGGGTCCCACCTGAGAGCCAGCCAGCAATCCAGTGAGTTATGTAAGGGATTTTATGCCTAGTCTTTGAGTTTGTCAACAATACCTAGTGTATTATGACTGAATACCTTAACCAGATCAAGGCAGGTGGTATACACAGTTTCCCCTTATCCATAGCCTTGATGACCCCATTGAAGAAGTCTACCAGGTTGAGTAGGCAACACCTTCCCTTACCAGAGTTGGAAAGTATAGGTCCAGTTTCTGTAGATTGCCAATGACCTTGCTGAACATTTCCATGATAATTCATTCCATGGCTTTGCAAATCAAACTTGTTATCTTATGGTCTACCCTTATAAAGAGGGATGACTGTTGTAGCCCTCCATTCAACTAGCACTTAACCTGTTTTAAGGCTGTACTTAAATGCCTTAAGTAGACCTGGTTGAATTACAGTTTCAGACTTCATTTGTCTAAAATTAAAAGGTAAGTATTGTCTGCAGGGGGCAGGGCATCCCACTCCCTTGTAGGGGGTTGTATTCCGTAAATCCTATAGACAACTCTGAGGTCAATGTATATATTCCAGGAGCACTGACTGGAGCCTTGTTGAAAAACTGAATTAAGGTATTTGGCATGTGTTGGCCCCACAAAACAACAGCATCTCCACTGACATTGCTACTAACAAATGGTGGTATCTTTTTTTTTTTTTTTTTTTTTTTTTGCATATTGCAAACACATGGCAAAGTAGTAAACAAACTACATGTTAGCTTTTAACAGCCAGATGATGGTAAGCTTAATTTTTTTTCAAATGTTTCTGCTGAAAAGGAAGGTCAGCAAAAAGAGATTCATACTTTATTTAGCCATATGGCATTCTTTAAATTTTCCTTCTTTGAAAGTAGGATTCAGAAAAGCTGAAAGATGCAGATTTCATCTAGCTCCGAAGAAAGGGCAACAGTAGGTTAAAGCACCACAATGAGAGGAATAGTTTCCCGCTAGCCTTCTAAATTTTATTGTAGATGAAAAATAAAGCTGTGTACATTATTTCTGAGGAGGCATGTAGTAAGATGAAAGAAAATAAAAAAGTCCTGTATTTGGACTAATGCAATTCTACCAGAAGTCATTGTTATAGCAGGAGATGACTTTAAATCCAAGATTTAGCAGAGTAACTCCAGGGAAAGACAAGAAAAGCAAGTTCAAAGTGCTTATAATGCACCAGTGTGGCTAGTATTTAAGTTAAAGGCATATGTATTTAGATACCACATGTGATTCTGACATTCCATATTTCTGGTAAGTATTAGGTAAATGTCATGGAAACATTTTCACTTGACCAGTACTGTTTTGACGATGGTCTCCAAAACAATAAAGGAGACTACATGAGAGGGGAGGACACAGTGCAAGCATTCATGTGTTCCTCAGGAAATATAAAAGGAACTTCAGGGGGCAGTTATCTTTTTTTTTTCGAGATGGCAGTAATTTGACATTATCAATTGTTGCAGTTAACCTAGCTACATAGGATCTTTTCTTCAAGGTGCAGCAAACAGTATTTTCTCTCTGGGGACAGTGCCAAGCTGAAAGAGGGAGACTATATGCTTCTAAGAGTAAAAGAAGATTGTGTCTCCATCCCTGAAAACTGAAGTGTCTACCTGTCTCACTTGGTATGCCCAGGTTAAGAAGAGTGCACAGCCAATTTTTGCCTTTCCCCAAACCTTTTTCCTGTACAGTCCATTATTTTAAAGGCAAGCTGCAGGTAATAAGCTTGACTACAGTGTGTGTGGATTAGGCAAATCATTGCCTCAGAGCTAGCATGTCATCAACCCAGTTTCCTAGGTTATTCTTACATTTACAAATTCAGAGAATAATGGAATCTCAGGTATGTGTGTTATCCAGATATGTTCCATTTTTGCCAGGAAGATAGTTAAAAACTTATTTTTCCATCAGAATAGATGGTGCACTCCACGATTGAGCCAACGTTGGTATTGTTTATTCTCAAGTTTGCCATCTCTGAGGTAAGTGACAATTCCTTAATACAGTTACTCTGCAAAGGAAGGTCCGACTCTGAGGAATTTCCTTAATTGAACCCTGCTAGAGTATGTCTTCTCCACCAGACTTAAATAATCTATCCTGTGCATTAAAGCACTGAAACATAATGAACTATTTTTATGTTTTAATTTTTGAGATCCTTGCTACTGTTATAAAACTTAGTATTATTTTCTGTTTTGCAAATGTTATTGTACTAAGCTTATTGTCTTCATTAAGTGAAACTCTTCCACAGGCCACTACTGAAAATAGGTTCTTCCCCGGTCGGTCTTTCCCAGTAAACAAATGCGAATAAATTAATGACATATTTTTTTCTACAAAATCTGACGTGCAGATATTCCTGTTTTGTAAGTACCAACATAGTCAGTGATTGGACACACTGGCTACACAAGTACACCCCCCCAAGTTCTTTTTAGTTACACAGTTAAGATCTTGGTCACTGCATCTGATAAAGTCCTTCATTTGCATACCTAAAAACTGCCTACTTAGTGGCTTGAGGTTCATTCTGGCCTCTCAAAGACAAAGAAGAGTGAAGCTTTTCACTTATTTCTTCAATGGATTTATGGCAGTACTGAAACTCTATGCATGTGGGCACCAGAAGGAGAGAGACTGTTTGCAGTATGACTTTTGGGCTTCTTGCATGCAGCCCAACTTCACTTTTCCACTTCCAGACCTGGTTGGCTTGATGCTGATGGCATAAAGGGACATTGGCTAATGCCATCTTTGATCATTCTTGTTGCAGTTTGTGTGGGCAGTTTGAGTCTCCTGTTGCACCACCAGTCCAACTGATAGACCTGTTTCCAGATAAGCACCCCGTTGGGGAAAATCCTTATTCACGTTGCTGTTGTAGCTTTTAGCATATGTAGTTGTGGAAATCTGGTATTAAGGTTAATAATTGTTGTAAGTGCAGGAAATGGGTACCTCACCAAGATTTTCATAGCTTGCCTTTTTTGTCTGGATCCAAAGCATAACATGACCAAATTTTCCCTAGTGTTTTGTGTTTATCCAAAGAACCATAAGACAGAAAGCGGAATATCTCTAGGAATACTTAACTCAGAAGAGTATGTGTATCTCGGCCTGGCCCTCCATGTTAGTCACCAGCTCCTCCTATGGATTCCCTCAGAATTAAAGAGATGTATTCAGAAAAGTACCTGAAGGAGAAGTGAATCTGAGAGACTGATGACACTATGCTGGAGGTGGGAGCTCCCATTACATGAAGATATTGACATTGGTGAGGCATCTTTGCTCTCTCATATTTGACATTTGGTTCTGCCTTTGGAGTGGTCACTCAGGTGGCTGGTACACAGTTGGGTGCTAACATGTCCTCATGAAATGAAACATCTATGCCACTGGTCAGTCCTGAGGTGCTGTCCATGGCCTTGGAATTCAGTGTCCACACTATCATTAGCACAGAGCATTATAGTATTCCCAGTCTGCTTATTTTGTAGGAGGCTGAAGTAGACTGGATCAAGGTCCTGAGCTTCAGCCAGCAAGCCAAGGCCTCCTGCATAGTCTGCACAGACAAGCTTAGGCTCCAGAATCCAAATCTTAAATACATTGGTCAGCTTGTCTCAGTATGTGCTGAGTGGACCTTGCCCCATTCATATAGGCTACATGACAAGCTGTCTTCAAGTTGCCTCAAGATTTCATGGTTTTCTAAAATCCAGAGAGCCAACCCGTGAAGAACAGACAGTGTCAAGGTACCCTTCTAAATGAAGAAGGGGCCTTTCTCCATAGTAGGACTAAGATTCCATGGACTTGGTGGCAGAAGAATTGGATTACATTGACTAAATGTCACCTGTTGTACAGCTTCAGTCTGACAGTGAACATCCTTTAGGTTCTCCACCTGTGGATGTCTGATTTGGAGATGCCTTTCATAGGATGAAGGAAACCTTTAAATGGGAAGCAAAAGAGTTCTGTCAGGCACAGATCAGATATAGGAACAAAACATCATCTATTCCTCCAGTTCAAGAACTCATGGCGAGTGCACTTCACAGTGCCTCTTGCAGTCAAGCTCATAGCCTCTTGCTCCAAGGAAGCCTGACAGCTTTTATAAAGTAACTGACTTCCATAAATACCTGTACATGCATCCACTTCCTCATCCAGCAATAGTGTTTGTGGATTCCAGCAAGGAATCCAATGTAGTTGCACTTGGAATCCCATTCCTAATGAGAGGGAGTGCAGAATACTCAATTATTTTGGAAAAAAATCATATCTCAGCTAACTTGGTTGTTTGGGCCCTTGATTACCAGTCCTGCATGTTAAAAGTCCCAGGAATCCCTCCTTGGCCAGCTGACACAAAAGGCAAAAAAGATGAAAAAGGGCCTGAGAAGAAAGATGCTTGAATTATGCAACCCCTGAGCAAGGGTTGCCAGTCACTCCACAAAATGTGGGTATAAGTAAGTAAATTAATCCTGCAGGGTAGATGCTATATGAGGGCAGTGCATAGGAGACCTGTGGCTATGGAGTCTGCCCCTGACAGAGCATACATAAATACATACACACGAATATTTCAAGCACTGGCATTAATGCCATTCTAGCCTGCTAATTTATCAAAACAGTTGTTACCACAATAAGTGACCATGGCTCTTCTTAAAAATATCTTAACTAGTGCTTGCTTTAATGTATTTTGGTAGTCTATTTCATGCATCAGCTGCTCTCTCTCTCAGCTTTCCCCATTTAGATGTGAAATTAGAGCTTCTAGATACTGCACTAGATAAGGAGCTTTTCTTTGGACCTCCACCAGAGTGGGTATTTTGGAAACTGGAGGAAAAAGGATAAAACCATGCAAACGGGTAAGGATTTTTTTTTTTATTTACCAATGTCAGAAATTATACACGTCTGGCCCTTCTCCACTAAAGAGACAAAGGCTATATCACAAATGGAAAAGGAGGCCCACTACAGAAAAAAAGTAGCATACTGACGAGAGGAGGACCTCAGGGCCATTACATTCAGAGGGATCAGCTGTGACTCAGCAAATCTTGCCCCTCTCCCCTTCCCCAAAGCCGAAATTTACTCCAAATGTTGTCCTTGTTTTTCTCCACTGTC
This sequence comes from Protopterus annectens, assembly GCF_019279795.1. Taxonomy (NCBI): domain Eukaryota; kingdom Metazoa; phylum Chordata; order Ceratodontiformes; family Protopteridae; genus Protopterus; species Protopterus annectens. Next base: position 1,026,805,430 of record NC_056731.1, on the reverse strand, counting down.
CTACCTCCCTCAAGGCTAGGATGCAATTTGGTGAAGCAATGGGATGAAGTTGCATGAGGTAGGTAAACCCTGCAAATTATAAAGCAGGGTCAGAGGTTACATTTCTAGAGGGGCAAAACAAAAAAGAGATTTCTAGGCATTTTACCTGCTCCCAAAGACCAGCACCTGGTATCTCCCCAAGAGAAAATCTACTATTTGAGGGAGCGATAGAAATGGTCTGAATAAAAGAAAAGGGTGCTGGATTCTACACCAGACTGTTTTTAGTCATAAAAAGGGTACTATACCAAAACATTTACACCTTCCAGACACTGTATGTTTGACATATGAACCACATCCAAGGAGTAAGGTACATATGAGATGTATGAGTGGACAAATTGCCATTCTGAATGCTACCTTGGTTTAGATCTACAAGATGTTCACCAGTTTGGAGGGAATTCCTGTGAACTGTAGGATACATGGCATCCACTATTTCCATGGTTCCCTTTGCCAGGCTTCATATGAGAAAAATTAAATGAAACCTCAAGACTGGCTTCAGCACTGCCAGCCTCTGAATATTTCTGTACCTCTCTTACCTTGTCTCAAGCTTGAGCTGCATTGGTGAAGTCATCAGATTTCATCCAGGCCTCCCTTTGTTGTACATGGATGCTTCCGACCAAGAATGGGGAGGCACCTCCAACTATCTCAAGGTCTACCATCTCTTTCACCCACTAACACACCATATCAACATCAAAGAAATGAGAGTTCTGATTCTGGCTCTTCATGCTTTTCATTCCCTTTGATTTCCAGGTCCTCATTGGATCTACACAGACAATACCACAGTCATGTGATACATCAACAGGCTAGGGGGAAAAGTCTTAACTCCTTAGCTGGCTCTTCAGGCTTTGAATTTTGTGGTCTGCCTTCACTTGTTTCTTCTGATGGTTTACATTCCCTCAGAGCACAATCTTGTGGCAGGCACATTGAGCAGGTCCTGGACAGATCCTCACAGAAAGTTGATCCTGGACATTGTATATCAGTGTGGTACTCCTCAAGTAGATCTTTTTGTCTCCCTTCTGAACAGACAACATCCCCCAGAGTGTCAAGTCCTATGGCTTGGAAAGTAGATGCCATGTCTTTTTCCTAGAAGGGGATGTTTCTGTATTCCTAACCCCCCCACCATGAGTCCTGCATAAGGTCATGTGAGACAAGTTCAAAATCATGCTATTGACTCCATTTTGGCTCGGACAACATTGGTTCCCCCTTCAATTTCATGTGGCCAGGGACAGTCATCAGAAGTTACCTCAAAGGAAGATTCTCTTCTCACAGGAAAAAGGATCTTTATTCACCATCATGTGCCCACACGTTAGTAGACTGTTTGGGTGACTGGTGTCTAAAAGGCATCAAACTCCTATTTTCTGAGGATGTTCTTGGGTTTTGCAGGATGCCAGCAAGCCCCCCTACTTGAAAGACCTTTGTAGCTAAATGAAAGTGATTTTCTGTTTGTTGTCTTAATCAGGACCTGGGCCCTTTTTCTGTCGGTATTCCTATTGTCCTTTCTTATTTGTCTGAGCTGCTCACTTCTGGTATGGCCTATTCACCTATCAAAGCTCATTTGTTTGCCATTTCTTCTTGTCTATCTTTGAATCTACTCGTTGCTTCTCATTTGTCAAGTAAAACCATTTTTGAGAGGCGGCCTTCATATTAGGCGCCCAAGAAAGCCTATTCCTCTTTCTTGGACCTTAATTTTATTCTTGAGAAATTAACTTGGTTTCCTCTTCCTTGCTGCATTGTACTTGGAAAAGCATACTGTTGGTGACTATTACTTCTGCCAAGAGAACTCTGAAAGCAGTTCCAGCTTTTTTTTCCCACAAAGACAGTCTCTCTCTTCATGGTAATCCTTCCTTTATGCCCAAAGTTGGTTAATGATTTGCATTTGAACCAAACAATTCATCTGTTTTCTTTTTCCCCTCTCCTCAGAATGCTAGTGAAAGGATTCTTCTCACTTTGGACTTGCATATTAGATAAGGAAAAAAAAGCATCAGGAGATCTGAGTAGCTTTTTGTTTCTTTTCATACCAGGAAATTGGGTTTGGCTGTTTCAAAGCAAACCATCTCCCACTGGATCTTTTTCATTATTCCTTTCTTGTCAAGTAGTTTTCTTCTGTTCATGTTCATTCTGCCAGGTATTTTTATACTACAGCCATTTTGGAAGCTGCTGCTTGGTCTTTTGCATATACCTTTACTAAATATTACAAGTTGTACGTGATTTCTAGGGCCTTGGCAGGTTTAGCCAGGGCCATTCTTCATGGGTTCTTGGAGGGCTGCTCTGTGACTTCCTCCTCCCATCCATTCTAGTAGCTTTTGCAACTGTGATAAGGAAGGACATAGTACCATTGTGTAAGGACTTACCATAACACTAGATGCCCTGCTTTTCACTAATGCAGAATTCTGTCCTTCCCATTGTCATGTTATGTTACCTTTTCTCTGGCCAAGAGGTCTTTCTTATATTTTCTTTTTCTTTTTTCCTTCATGGATGTGCATGATTTTGCTTCACTTCTTGGGTTACACTGGTTCTTCTGGGCCAGTTGTACATCACATATGTGCCTTATGCTTTGGACGTATGATATGTTAGATGTACAGTGCTTGGGAAGTGTCAAGGCTTTGGTTTGCTTGCTGGACATTCATCTATCATTGGCAGGATATCCCAGATGTAAAGAATACTACAACAGTGAAAAGTAGGACAGCTGTTGTTATGATAAGTTCTTACCCAACTGTACTTTCCTCACATTTGGAGCAGAGGGCTCCCATTGTCGATTTGCCTCCTTGCTGTTTGGCACCATTCTTCAGAGCCTTTTTATCCCTTTGTCTTCAACAGGCCAGTCATCCTGTGGTCTCTAAGCTCTGGGAAACTTTCCAAGAATCAGTGCTGCAATTGTGAATTCTTAAGAGCATAGTAGAGTTGTATTAGGGACATTCCATTATTGTGGATATTTGAATAGGTTAATTGTTACAGTACCAGTGCCCTGTCCTCTTCCCCTGTATCCCAGGGACACTTATGGGTTGGACTGCTTACCTAAACTAGCCTTTTCTCACCTTTATTTTTGTCTCCTGACCAAACATCCTTCTACTTAATGTTCAGTTGCAGGCTGCAGAAGCAGTTTTAGGGTTCCTCTGGTTGGGGTTTTCCTAACTGAGAGCACATCATCCCAGGGTGGGTTGTCTAACTGGGAGCATGTCTTCCCAGGTTGGGTTGTGCTGTGACACAAAGATAAAGTCAGGAAAGATCCAATGATGGCACTGGCCAACATCTTTTTATTCCACCAGCATACTAATGCTTGTGCATGAGGGAGTCCACCAAACTTGGGGGAAGAATGAAGAGCACTGGAAGTCAGTCTCCCCTTCAGGCTTCTGCAGGCAGGAATCTCATGAGTCAGTACCATAGCAGTGAATGTACTCAAACATCTACAGTTATGTTAGTTTTTATCACAACTGTACTGTTCCTGCAATTCAGGCAAGCTTGTACATTAGTATTACTTGCTTAGAGCTAAATCTTTGTTATTAATTCTTGATGTCTGGGATGGTGAGCTGATGAGTTCTGAAGTTGCTTGTATTGATCTAGCTGGCATGTTCTGTCATGGTGTGTGCTGATGTGGGTGTGATGGTAGCCCTGAATATGGGATTTTGCTGAAGAGAATGTTGAATTGTGTTTCATAACGAAGACAGATGCAAAGAAGGTCCTCTCGTATATCAACTGATAAAGAATACATCTTTTATTTTTGATGGTGGATAAGGACTACATGGCTTATGTAAGGTACACAAATTTTGTGCTGTCTAGATAAGCTATTTAAGGGAAAACTCTGCCCTTTCCTACAGTTTAACCCAATCCTTAGGTTCCTTTTCTCCCTACAGTATGTTTCCAGTATTGCGTAGGTACCAGAAACCTGCCTAAACTTTTTAAAACTCATTGGAATCAAAGAAAGGGAAAGCCCCCCTACTTTTTTAAGCTTAATGTCTGACATACTTTGCAGAGGAATTGATCTTTGCCTGCATGACGTAGCATAGACACACATAAATCTGTATGTTACCCTGTCAGGTACAGCTGTCAATGTTAGATGAGCAGTTAGTCCTGCTAATGTTAGAAGCACAGCAGAAAGGAAATAAGTGCTGCATATTTGCACCAAAGACTGAGGTGATATAAAAAAAAAAGAAAGCTGTGGAACTGTTTTATTGCAGAGAGGAGAACTTAACTCCCCCATTTTGTAGCAAAGCAATTAGATCAGTCAGGGGTTTAAAGGCAGTCGTCACCTCTTCTGACAAATTTACATATGCAGCAACACAGTATTGAAATGTTAAGCTTTAGATGTTGGTTATTTATAATAGTTTATATGTTAAGATAACCTTAATGTAATATTAAATATTTCAGTGACATTCACAGAAATGCCAGAAAATATTTTTTCTTGTAAAGTATCACCACATTTACCACTTTCAAGCCCCCCCCCCCCAGGACAGAACTGCAGAAAGGGAGACAAGTGGCAACCCTATCCTGATAATGTTCATAAAAAGGTCTTTTATGCTTTTTTGTTATCTCCTCCCAGAGGGTGATACATATCTGGTACATGTAGATCCATGGTAAGAGATTCTCACTGACTTTGAGTAAATCCTTGCATTGTTAAGAGTGAATCAACATTTTCTAGTGGGGAAAGGAAATGTGACAATTGATGGCAACCATGATATGTAGCTGAATTTGCATTTACATACACTTATTGTGTGCTCTTGCATTAAAAAAATTAAGAAAGGGAAATCAGAAGTACTTGTCTGTGTGTGTGCATGCATTTAAACACCGTACTGCATCCCACATATAGTATTCTACATACTGCAGGCATTTTTATACACACACACACACATATCTATATATGTCTGTGGGTAGGCACACCTATACAGTTACTCAAATTTTCCATTTTTGTTTTTCTATAAAATACATGAACACATAGGCATATAATCTAGTTCTTCATTATACACACACACAGCCATGTTTTTGTACACATACTTATAATGATTATATGTATATAAGTGCACAATATGGTTGCATACAATTTACTTATAATAAACTTAACATGGCAGAGTTAATGTATACATTCTAAAAAAATGTTGCTTACTGTTTCACACATTGACTATGTGTTGCACATGCAATTTTTGTCAATGTCTTTATATCAGTGTTTTCTTGCTATTATCTTTGCCAATGCAGCCTGAGTAGTGGCTGAAAAGAGCCCTGGGACCAGGTCACTTTCCTGGTTACCAAAGTATAAATAAATAGAAAATAGAAAAAAGGGAGGTGAACATGACATAAATAATTAAGGAACTAGAAAAGCACATTTTAATTCTGCATCATTCATAAGAGAGAGAGAGAGAAAAAAACCTTCCCACTGAAGGCACTGGGAAATAGCAGACATACTTAGTTTGGAGTCCTACTGCTTGTCAGTTGTAAATCTACACCAATGAATATTTACTGCAGTGAGAGTTTTCACACCTCAGCATAAAAGTGTGGGGGGAGATCTGTCAGTTCTTTTAGAACTAAAAAACAATCCCTTTACAAAAGCCTATTTACCTACTTTCTTTTTCTGGAAGTAGCTAACAGCTATTTATTGTATAGAACAAGCATATAAATGAGGGTCAGTCAGGGAAACCTAGAAGTAGCTCTGTTGCAGAAGGTGCGTTAGATGACAGTATTTCACAGTCCTGCAACTCTGTCTTAATGGAAAACACCACCACTTCCTTATGTCTAGCATGACTTGTATAAAGAGGACTTGAAATTTATTCTGGGAAGAAGGAATGAAAGAAAGAAAACAAGATCGCATTACCAAGGCATGCCCCATCAACCATTTTGAGAGAAACACTTTAAAATAAGCACTTTGATTGATTTTGAGGCATTAAACTAGTTCAGAAAACAAAGATACAATGAACAAAACATGTTTTTGAGTTCTAAGATGGAGTTTTCCTTTAATAAATAATTTATCTTCCTTCAAGAAGAATAATTGCCTTCCGCCTGTCCCATGGATTCTTATACTTGTTTATTGGTTTTAAGAGTAGTGCCACCTTAGGATACTTGTTTATTGGTTTTAACAGTAGCGATACCTCAGGAAGATTGTTCATATCATTATTAATAAACACATTATGGCTCTCAGCTAAAATAACTTTTATTAGAATAATAATATACAAACCAGTGTCTCAGGTCTATACCTTCAAGATGCTGAGTCAAGACTCTAGTTTGTGTATTGGTATCCCAATAAAAAGTGTTTTAGCTGAAAGCCCTTGACTCCAAAGTGTACATTAACAGTTTTCCTTTTGAACTAATTATTTGAAGTATGAAAGGTGAAAAAAAAATTCTTTACAAGTTTGTTCACTCTATTCACCAAGCTTTCAGTGAAATTGTGGTTTGTATCTTTTTTGTGTCACCTTACTTTAAATTATATTTTGTCTTTTTCTTTCAGCCTTATTATTTTTGCAAGATTGTACATGCCCACTTGGGCTCTGCAGATTTTTGTGAGACTCTCCAGTAATTTCTGTTATACTCTCCAAATCCTTTCTGCAAGACTCTAAAAATATTAATCTGTTACATTTATAATGTGATTGCTAGTGAGGACTCTGCATCATTTTAAATCTTTCTCTGTACTGACTCTGTTATGCATTCTGGTGGAATTGAAGTCTGTAGAGCCATATGCAAAACTACAGACTATTTGAGAGATCATCACTATGGAAAAATAACTTTTTTTTTTTACATGGTGATACCTCTTTTTATGCACGTCAGCATTTTGCTTGCAGTTTGTCATTTTCTCAAATAAAATGAGTATCTTGCGTCTCCCATCCTTCTTTTATTGTTACTCCAGTTCTATATTACTTTCAGGGGTTACATTTCCCATATGCATTATTTATTTTTTTGCTGTTATGTTTAAGCTCCTAAGTTTTATATTCTGATTAATATATCTCAACCAGACCAAACAAAATAACACCTTTTAACCTTATTTTTATCTCTGTCTTTAGATGTCATGTCTTAGCAGATGGTATAACTAGAATACTGTACACTGTAATTATATTATTTGTTATATTTTCTGTTGTTGCCATCTAGCAATTTTGTGGCTAAAAGGGGCCTTTAGGTTAGCCCACTTATCCAGTTAACAAATAAATAAATATAAATGAATAAATGAAATTAGTAGAACTAGAAATAGATCATAAAAGATCTGCACGCATCATTAAAGCAATAACTTTGCCAGTGAAGTGATACGACCGGGAAAGCAGCAGCACATAAGGCCAAAAAACATTGTTCTAGCTTCATGAAATGAAATTCCATGCTTAAGGGTGGCACTTAGAGATACTAAAGGTGCAGGACTGCATAACTGGCACAGTGAATTCATTCATTTATGCAGTCAAACTACACATCCTAATTTCAAGCAAAATCAAGAGGTAAAATAGAGTGATACTCGTGTTAAGGAAGGTTAGATGCGCTTAATTTTCTGTATACTATAATCACACCATTGAAACTTCATTCTTTTCAAAATGCACAGCATCTTATATCAAGCTGTAAGTCTGTTTTTCCATGTAATTTTCATTGCAAAGTGCAATCAGTAGACACTTGAAAGAATTGCTGACATTTTTCAGTGAGACAAGGAACAAAGACTGACAAGCTTGGTGACCGCCAGAGCTTATTATTCTTTTTGGTGGGTCCATTAATTTTGTTTATAGTAACTGTAATGGCAACTTAAGGAATATGTGTTATAAAACCAGCTTATCAGATTTCTTTTGTGTATATTCATGTGTACATATAATGTTTCTTAGCAATTATACTGCCAATGCAGTAATGAAACAAAAAGGTAGCACTTAGATGTCAGATTCAGACATGTTCAGCACTGTAGAAACATAATGTTGACTTGGTGTCCAAGGTTCATATTTCAACAGTGAATATCAAATGCTAGTGATGGGAGGTTACTGGTTGTAGGGGAGGTTACACTTTGCATACCAGTTTCATATACATACCTTATAGCATACTTTATTTCAGGGATTGTCTTTACTATCCTGATTAAAACATACAGTTCCATTTTATAAGTTAGGCATTGTTTACTGAAAGTCTCAAGTCTACCTATCAAATACTTACACTGAAAATAAAAAGTAATTCATGTGCACTGGAGTAAATTAATGAAAGATTTACTTGGAGAAGCATTTTCATTTTTACTTTAAACAGATGGTTAGGACTCACACTAAACAATTATGCCATTTTAATCAGCGGGCTTTGTGTTTTTCATTAGTTAACAGGCTTATTCAGATATACAGTATGCAGATGACATTTTGTTTACTCACAGTGCTGGTCTGCATAATATATCTCATTCACAGCTGATAACTTTAACCTGTGTGTGCGATTGTCAGTATTTTTTTTTAATTTTTGTGTCATGATACTGTAGGGTAGAGTTGGAAGCTAACATGTGAGTAATATCTTGGTGGTGGTATTAAGGTAACACTTGTATAGGTATTGTAAACAACCTTTCATTGTTGGTGTTCATGGTCAAATTAAATGGTAATGAAAGGTTAGGTGATCATTCTACTGTTGTGTTTAAGAAGGGTATTAGTTTTAAATCTTTTTTAGAAACTGATGGAAATAGATCTAGAGATATTAGGAATTATGGGAGGACTAAATGTTTGAAATGTAATTATTGTACATCTGTCCTGGTGGGTAAAGCATTTAGAGTGAATGATCTTACCATTAGGGTGTATGGAAATTTTAATTTTATGTCTAAGGGTGTTGTTTATATTGCTACTTGTCAGTCCTGCTCATGCTTTTATGTAGGAAAAACTGAAAAGCAGATGAAGGAAAGGATGTATGAACATCTACAGGACATTAGGAATGGGAATAACAACACCACCCTTGCTAAACATATCAGGTTATATCCCTCTCATTTATTTAATTTTTTGTGTTGGAACAAGTGACTCCAGGGATTAGAGGTGGGCCAAGACTGGAAAAGAGGGAGCTTGCTTGGCAGCACCATATGAATGCTGGCTGTTTCCCCGGGATTAAAGGATCAGTTTCCATTTCTTCATTATTCAAGTTAAAAGCAAATGCTAGATGAGTTTTTCAATTGATTTTAACATTTTATTTCTTTGCAGGTTTTAACAATATTTATTATACTTACATTTATATTCATTTTTTATTCTAGGACTGATTAATTTTGGCACTGGCAGTTTAAAACTTTTGACAGAAATTGTCATGCGATTTTGCATATATTTAAATTCTTGTCTTTTTGTAATACCTTCTGATGAAGGCTTTATTTTGGAAAGACAAAAGCGCTTAAAAATAAAGTTCTGGTTATTTCATCTTTTATTTACTGTCTGCTGCATGCTGGTTGTCCCTTTTTCATAGCAGTACCACTTTTTGTTGGCAGTTTGTAGTTCATGTTCATACTTCACTGTTTTAACAGTTGTAATTATTCATTCATGAAAATTTCTACGAGATTTGTCTTGATTTTTGTAACTAATGTATATTACAGTTGTATTCTACATTTTTGTTAATCAGATAGGCAAATACCCTACCACATCATTGCCAGCTATAGGTCCCCCACCATGAACCAAGAAAAGCACACTACCTACCTAGACTTACTAGAGTCACTCACCATACAACCTAAGAACATAGTCAAGGGAGATTTCAACTATCCTTGCATCAGCTGGGTGACATACAAGACCACAAACATGCATGCCCCGAGGTTCCTAGACATTGTCAATACAAATGTTCTGGAACAGATCGTCTGCACCACCACATGGGGCTCAAATGTCCTAGAGATAATAATCACCAACATGGGAGGGGGGGGGTCACTACACTCCCCCCTGTGTGATGTCCTTCGTGATAAGGTTGGACCATAAATCAGTCTTGTTCAAAGTAATTGCTGAACCTGTCACCACCACAGGAGCAAAAAAAGTTAAAAAACTTTTCCAAAGCAAACTACAACTTACTAAACAATAGTATAAAAAGTTTTAGACCCCCCCCCACAATCAGAGACAACAATGACTACTATACAGAGGTGTACACAAATGCCCTGTATAAACAGCTTAGCAACTTTATAGACTCAGCTGTGCCTGACTCAATTAAAACCACGTCCTCCTAAAAAAATAAGACACCCTAGTGGTCCTCAAGTATAAACAGGTTACATAATAAAAGGAAGAAACTGATGTCTAAGAACAAGAGGGTACTGACTCAGAAGAGGAAGATTTCCCTCCATAGATTGAACAAACAATTTACAAATATTGTAAAGTCCTCTAAAACTAATTATGAATGTAAAATAGCATCCCTAGCTAAGGATGATCATAAGGCATTCTTTAACTATGTCCAAAATCTAAAAAGGGATACCCAGCTATGTGTCAAACTGGTAGTAGATGATACCACTCTTACTATAACGGAAGAAATTGCTAGCTGACCGATTCGGCACAAACTTCACCCCCTGTCTCATCCAGCCATACCTCAAAGCATACCTGACAGCCTAATTTATATGGGGAGGGGTGATTTGAGCCAGCAATTAAATATATTAGAGAGTAAGATGATTTTGAATTATTGAACACTTTATCCTAGGGGGCTTAATCTGGAGGTTAACTTGAGTTAATGTTTATAGTATTCAAGTTAATGGTGTACAACATTTAACACTGACAAATTGTGCATGATATGTATTTATTGGTCTAATAATAATGGTAGCTTGTGGTAATTTAACTAACAAAAAAATGTTTATATAATATGCATGCACTTTATACTAACATATATTATATATGTTTTATATAAGATGACAACTAATGTATGGTAAACAGATTTGCAATATAGGTGCTGAGTAGTTTAAGAATGGAATGGATTCTAATTAGCGTTGGAGTTCACCTGATATAAATTGTTTTAATGTACGAAGGCAAAAAGCAGAGGTACCAGATGGTTATTACTAAAAGTTATCTGGGTTAATCCCTGGTGTCTGCTGTGTGTTTTTTCATTATCAGAATAGAGTGTATTCTGTGTTTTTTTGTCATATTTATGCTCTCCAAGGCCAAAAGCATAGCCTCAGTGGTAACAGATTTTGTAGAGATGTGTATTTTCATTATAGGGGTCAGAATGGAGAGATAATAAGCCAGCAAGAAAAGGTCAGTAGTATTGCTGAAATTGAGTTCATCCTCATGTCTTGGTGAGTACCTTCATAAGGTGGACCCTGTTTTCATAAAATCTCACCAAGATGAAAATGATGTATAGACTGTATTTTATACAGCATATATCATGGACAGAACCAGGTCAAAAAAAAAAAAAAGATAGCTGAGTGCAGAAGACCCAGGATAAAAAAGTGCCCAATACTGGTAGGTGCACTGGTACCAGGACTGGAAAAAATAACAGTGTACAATCCTCAAAATATGGAAACCCAAGGGGAAGATGGCCCCCTGTTGTAGAAGGAAGTAGCAGTCGACAAAAATCACAAAAACTGATAGGCCAATGAAGAGCCATAAAGATGATAGAGTGGATTATTGAGGATAAGAAATAATTTATGTATTGTTGCTATTATGCAGAAAGCCCAGAATTTCCAGACACAAGATCTACAAAAAGACCGAGAGAGAAATTAGAGGAAAGAAAAATACTTCCACAAGAAAAACTGTCAGAAGCCTCAAATAAAAAGTTGTGTTCGTTAATACAACAGATTTGTGAAAAACGTTCTATAGACTAAGAAACTTTGATCTGTTTGGAAAATGAAGCACCTGAGGAAGTGTAAAAATATAAACAACAAAACCTAGAGATTTTTGAAAAGTATAAAAACGAAATATGGACATGGGAAAGAAAGAGAGATTTGATATGGTGCAATATTTATGCAAAGTCGAAAGGCAAATTAATATAAAAAAGGCAGCCCCAAAGATATTTGAAGAGAAATACAGGCAAAGACATCCAGATATGAAACATTTGACAATAAAAAATGATATAACAAAGAGGAAATGTAGAAAAGTAGATTAGTAAAGTAGAAGTTAAAAAAATAGAAGCTGAAGTTATGGAATACCTGCAAAGTAAAGGATTTGGTGTAGAAGGTCTAAAACATGTTACTTCACAGCATGATGGAACAAGTCCCCAAAGTAAGAAGAAACAGAAAGATCAGGAGACATCTGAAGAAGAAATATGGACATGGGAAAGAAAAAGACATTTAATATGGTGTAATATTTATGCAAAGGAGAAAGCAAAATTAATCAATACAAAAAGAGCAGCACCAAGGATATTTGAAGAGAAATACAGGCAAAGGAATCCGGACATGGAAAGCAAAAAATAAGACATAGAGGAAAAGCAGAAAAGAAAATTAGTAATGGAGACATTAAAGAAATAAAAAACGAGATTATGGAGTACCTGCAAAGTGAAGGATTCTGTGTAGAAAATCTAACTCAGATAGCACTCCACCAGGATAGAGCAATAGACATCCAAATTAAGGAGAAACCAGTGGAATGGGAAGCAACTGGGCAGTTGCCATATGAAGATATTTTGGACTCTTCCACAGGAAACCAGTATAAACACTCACTTGAAACTGGATAGCAAGGGAAGAAACAGGAAATTGTGGCAACTCTGACAAAGTCAATGTTGAGGAGTGATAGGCAGTGAGTTCCCATGACAGAGCAATGGATGACACAGGATGAAACTGAAGAGAATGTGCCACAAGAAGAGGTTCTCTATTGATTTGTTGACAGCTTAGGTCGTTGAATGCTTATTTATTGACACCTAAGCGTCGAACGCTTAAAATAGCCAATGGCCACATCATCGAATTCTTTCCTTGGGAAAGAATTTGCGTGGACGTTCTCTGGGATTTGCCCTTTCCCCAATGTAGAGCGGTCTCGGAATTGGTATATTTAGTTGGGGTGGTGTGGGGCGAAAAGCCCCCCACTATGTTTGGGTGTGTTTGTGTATTTTGTTTGCAGACAACCAAATTAATTCTTTCCCTTGGAAATAATTCAATGATTTGGCCGTTCGCTGTTTTTAACTTTCAACGCTTAGGTGTCGATTTTGTATTCGACAACTGAAGCTATCAATGTTATGATATAGATGCCAGAAAGATGCTATATGCTCCTCTCTATAGAATGTCTGCAGGAAATGGAGAAGAAAAAATGTGTCCTTAGTTTAGAAGTAAATGAGCTAAGAGAAGAGTTGTTTGATTTAACAGAGATAAAATCAATGAAAGAAATAGACTGCAGAAGGTCAATAAAACTCAAAAAGTCAAAAGTTTGATTAGGACTGTCCATAGAGATCCATGCAATATAACAGAAGTAAACAGGCTATATTACTGTGCAGCTAAATTAATAAATACAATTCTACTACAAGAACACAGGATAGTAAAGGAAAGGAAGGGGAGAAACTGAATACCATCAAGGAAGTATTGAATAGAGAAAACTCTAAAGCAGTCAAGACCAGAAGTGTCACTGTTAGAAGAGTATAGAAGAGGGAACAGATCAACAAAAATACTCAGAAAGATATAGATGTGATAAAAGCAATGCTAAGTAATATAAAGGATCAGGATTGATTTTGCACTATCGCAAATAGTAAACTACAACTCTCAGCACAGACAGAAAAACTTAGAAGATACATGGAGAAATATAAAGGGAAAGTACAAAATAAACAATTAATTGATGCCCCTAAAAAGTTCTATAGATAGTTAGGAAACCAGGTAAAAGGAATTGAAAGACCACCCAAAAAAGAAGAAATAAATACCTTTTTGAGAAATATCTATAAAGATCCTGTCGAACATAAAGATGCTAAATGGATAGAAGAAGTAAAAGAAAGAATAAGAAGTTCAAAGGTATAGAATATGAAATGGGATGAAGTAACAGCCAGAGAGATTGAGATAAAGTAAAAAAAAAAGCCTCCAGTTGGAAAACCCCAGGTCCAGATGCAGTACCTAACTTCTGGCTAAAAGTATTAACATCTTTGCATAAAGATTTAGCCATAAGTAAGAACTATTTAAATGGCAATCCCGAATAGACACCAACCTAGTTAACAACTGGAAAAACAATGCTCCTGCTTAAGAGTGAACCTGCAAGTTATCCTAAAAAATTGTAGACCAATAACTTGCCTTCCAATGATGTATAAACTATACACCAGAATTGATGCTGACATAGTTTATAGTCATTTAGAAGAAAATTCAATCATGGCAATGGAATAAAAGGGTAATCAAAGAAAGCCACATGGAACAAATTATCATTTTTTGCTAAATAAAATCATAATGGAGAACTGTGAAAAGGGGAAGAATCTAAGTATGGCATGGATTGACTACGAAAATCATTTGATAGTATCCCACATTCAGGGATAAAAGAGTGCTTAAAAATGTATAAGATACACCCTACATTGATCAATTACATTACAGTGACCATGAAACAGTGGCAGACCATTTTGCAGTTAAGCCATGATAAAGGACAAATTATTATTCCAGGGATAAAAATTCAAAGGGGGATATTCCAGGGTGACTCCCTGCCACTGCTGCTATTATGTCTTGCCCTTAACCCTTTAAGCTGTCTACTTAACAAATTAGGCCATGGCTATAATTTGGCTCCTTGAAAACAACAAAGTCTAAAGACTTCTCATCTTCTCTTAGTTGATGATTTAAAACTGTATAGCTCATCAGATGAGGAACTGAAAGCACAACTGCAAGTAATCAAAACTTTTTCAGATGATATAAGAATGTAATTTGGTCTTGATAAATGTGCAAAAGCAACCTTTAAAGCAGGAAAACTGCAGCACCAGAAAGCATCAGTTTAGGACAAGAATGTGATAAAAAAAAAAACTTGAGCAAGAGGGAGTATACACATATTTGGGAATTGATGAAGGAACAACAATAAAACATGAACAAATGTGAATAAAACTTACCCCGGGATTCATGAAGCTCGGCGCAAGGATGGCAGTAGGCTTGCACTGACTGCGGCGTGAAGATGGTGCAGTAGCGCCAAATGCATATTAATGAAGGCGTGCTGCCGCCACAGCCACATGCACAGGAAAGGAGTGCGAGTGCATAGGGCATGTTGAAGTGCCGCACGGAGGCATGGAAATGCCAGCTGTCGACGTGCAACCTAAAATGTTTGCATATAACAAGTTGCAAGATAGTAATCACATCTGTCAGTGTCCGTGGATACTGAAATGTATGCAAAGCATGCAAGAAAGTTCCTGCGAACACAAAATGAAGAAGCAAACACAAATGCATAGTAGGGAATAACGGGTCCCTATCCCACGAACAAATGACATGGAAGACCATGTGGCCGTAGTCCAACACAGTGTAGATAGCTATACCAAGTGGAAGTAAAACGCAGCATATGTTAGCAAGCCACCAGTAGATACATCCAGCCCAATGGTTAGGGTCACCAGCTGACCCATAATGTGAGGGAGGGTACACAGCTGGCCAGATGTGTCCATAACAAAATACACGATAAATGTACATATCTAGCGACCGTATGTCTGAATCATATCCCACAAGGCATGTAATAGTCACATACAAAAGGTATGCCCGTATTTCACATACCAAATGTGATAGGAAATAGAATAAGCATGTAAACGAAACAGAAGGAGCATATAAATAGCTACAACAATAAATAAACATGTAGGCTGAAAGGAACAGTATTATCCGTACTGTCGACTGTGGGGACGTGCTGTCCAGTACAGTCGGATATGTGTATGGAATATATCCCATCCTGGACATAGGAAAAGGTGGCATCCTACCAATGAGTAGAACAGTCTGCCAAAATCCGCAAATCAGCGGTACAAGCCGAACTTGTCAGAATGTGTCACAGTTGAACGGGTAGTACCCAGGTATACCAACCACGTAATGAAAGTTAAGTATGGGCGTGTACATATGCGTGTGAGGTATAGCATGTGGAAATCAAACATGGCAGGGTAGTCCACACAACCATACAGGTACCTGACACATGTAGGGTATTCAATGTGTTACTCTGGCCGTGTCATGGACCAACAACCAAAGCAGTGATGTATGGGGTGTGAGGAATATGTGTGTGTGGGGGGATGGGTAATGGTACAATCCTCCAAGGCAATACTGTGTCGTATGCAGAATAGGTGAACCGGAGGTGTATGAGGGAGCAGCGGGTGAAGCTGAAAGAAACACAAACACATATCTAAACAGCTGCAATACAACCAGACAGGCCATACTGTAGAACACAATCCCACAAACATATGAATATTGAAATGTGCGATACAAATGTATAGACATGTCACCGGCACATACCCACAGATTGGTCCTGATGGAACTGGCCATAACAAATGCAACAGACCTGGATGCATAATGGACTACCCAGCATCCCCTCCACATCACACAACCCACTCCCTTACCTGAACGTCCACCAAATCCAGCCATACTTGGCCTACTGGTTTGGTGCAGCCACAGCTACACATAGTGACCACTATGCATATGTAGTGTCACCCTAGGCAGTTGCAGGATTGCACATTATGTATCCCTTGCATGTAAAACCCCCAACACATTTTCATAATGCCAGAAAAATGGTCAGTATTCCTCTTGTTTTGGACCTGTCCAATTTTTGGGATATCCTTCATGGGATACGTAACCTGTGTAAACATTAGAATGGAAGACATGAAGTCCAGTCCTGTAGATATCTGGACACAAGTTGGAATGTGCATTAGGGGTGCACGACACTGTCCAGCCCTAAATGGTCATGCATAACCTACTACCCAGGATCAAACACCTGCCCGTGACGCACATGTCCCGACACGAATAAGCGAGAGAATATATTGCACACATTCACATAGTGGCACATGGTATAAGGGTGATGAAGGCACTGACGTAAACAGGATACCCCTGATCCACTTTGTGAGGGACAATTAATGTGTGTGTAGGTGTGACCTGACCAACAATGGTACAATGCCAAATGTCTTGTGACCGTAGGAAATAACTATGCACCATACTGCATGTAACAGTTGCCTAAAGCGGTCACGTCAGGATAGAATAAACGTAATTCATACAAGAAACAGGCAAACAACAAAAGTGCCAAAGGTATAAGGCTTACAGCTAGGAAACAAATGACTGTTCTAAACCTGCAGTGACCGTGGCTATGTGTTGGCCCAAACAATCTGGTGTCTGCAGTAGGGTTCCCATCTGTCCCGCTTTGCGAGGGACAGTCCATCGTTGGACAGTTGTGTACTGACAAAAGACATTTCAAATGGCAAATGTCCTGGGATTGTAGGACATAATTATGTCCCATATGTTATGTAATAGTAACAGAAAATAATTATTGCAGTATCTACAATACCTAAATGTTACAAGAAACAGAATAAGCAAATAAACCGCTACAATAATAGGCTTTTATGTAGGCAAATAAGTAAAGTTCTATCCATTGTACTGACCGTGGGTATGTGTCGGCTTGTAAAACCTGGTGTGTTCCGAAAATGTCCCATCTTGGCCATTCGAAAAGGTGCCAACCCTAGTCACCGGAATACAGCACAACCCATACATATGACAATGTCAACGATACCAATGGTCAGAGCATTCACACAATAACTGGCCAGACCCTTAAAAACTCACAAAGCCAGTGCCCTTTGGGGGAAAGGTGTTGAATGAGAATGACTACTTACAACAATGAAGAGTACTAGACGCATTTAACTGCAGACAATTAGTAGTATTACGAATCTGTCAACATGTTCCAAGTTAATAGTACTAATATGGTAGAAGTGTCCATGATTGTCCCTGAGTTGTCATAGCCTTGTCCCTGTCACTGTAGACACGAGTCCTCGAGTATCAGAGAGGTCCATATACAGAAGTACACCAACCAACTGTCCCAGCTGTTGACAAGACTATTGCATACCTGTAGTGATTTCTTAACAGATGTTCAGAATAATATTCATTGTATGTATAAATGAATGAAGTAGTCAAATGGGAAGGGAAACCACCCCCCCAACCTGCATTATGTAGTGGAACCACTCCCCACCCTAAATTATGTAGCGCCGACCCAATAATGTGATCAGAGGTGCCCAAACATCTGCGTCGGTAAACTCAGGTAGAATGTTAAACTCTGGACTAACTCTGTCCATGTGCTACATCTGATCTTTGAACAGTGACAGTCACCAGTCGGCCGAGCCTAAACCCGGACCAGCACATGAACACCCTGACAATCAAACACGGGTATGTGCGAGGACTATAAGCATAGGAGTTATGAATATTCTTGGAGTGAGTAGACTTGCAGCATGGGTCCAGAGCAATAGGAAACAGGGAATGTCCTAATTGTAGTACTATGGTTTTCCCAGCAGGAGAATGGATGCCTGCTGTGTAAGGGAAGCGGTGAGGCGTATGTCAGAGTAGCTATGAACCATGGGTATACATATAAACCATTAGTGTAGTGGTTACAGCATCTGCCCAACGTAAAGGCATTCCCGGTGCTAGTGCGACTATAGCACATATTAATTGTGTAATGAATGCCTCTGTGCTGTAAAGCCAACATTTATACATGTAGAGGTGACCGCGTTCACATGGGTCCGTTAACCGGATTCCATCAAAGTGGTACTGTCATAAGGAATAAGGCACATGTAATCCTAAAGACGTGCCTGTAAACATATGTAACTCAGAATAAGTAGATGCAAGTGGGCCTGCGTGGGTGTGCGCAGCTATTAGCATAGCAAATGTATGTTGTCTTCTACAGCTGTAACTTTCATATATATATATATATATATATATATATATATATATATATATATATAGTTAGATAGATGTGTGTATAGATAAATATCCACAGACATAACAGAAATATGCAATTATATAGCTACATATCTATCTATATATATATATATATAAATGTATATATATATATATATATATATATATATATATATGTTAGGAACACTGAAAGACGAAAGCAAACCTAAGGGTTGTGAAGGGAATCCAGAGCAAGTTAGGAATTATGAAGTGCTTGCAGCGTATGTCACATAAAGCTGCACAAGTGTGGGTAGAGCACCGCTCTCCACACCAGTGGCAGGGCTATACCAGGGGCCATAACATTGTTGAAGTGCTACGTCAACATTGTAAACAGACCGAATGTAGGACATGTTGCGACCACCTACACTTGTAACCTGCAAATCATTCGTAATCCATAACACCAGGAAAGGCACGTATGTGCAAATATGAATGGATGGTGAGCCTGTGAATACACGAGGTGGTACAAAATGTGTGTAGGGCCCCAACGCTCATGAGATGGCAATGTGTAAACGTATGTCATGGCTGCAATATCAAGTGTATAATGGCTGTTATGCGGGGAAACTCTACACGGGTGTGCAGGAGAAACCATGGATATGCGAGTATGGACACAGGAGTGATAGGGTATGTTGCGCTGGGTGCAATGGAGCGGCCCGTGGAGGTCAGCTAGTACGTAGTTGCGATTCCCAGATAGAGCGTCGTTTGCATGGAGACATGCGTGAATGGGCGTATCATTGTCGGACGTTGTGCGTCAGGTCTGGCAGGCCAGCATGTAAAACCTATACGCCACCCATGAGCAGAACGGAGTTCTGCTGTGACAACCCCAAACCGGGAAAAGCAGAAAGACACAACTACATGAAGACAACAATTTGTCGACGTACAGTCACAGTAACACAAACACACATCCTATCAACAGTAATAATATGAATGTGTACAGAAACAAACACAGTAGCAGGAATAATAGGCTGCGCATACGAGGAATAGGTCGAATGACACTATCACAACCCAGTTAGCAGCGGCACCCCAGACATGAAAAACTTGCGACATCTGTCCGCTGCATAACGTGCAATATACTGAACACAAGTTCACCGGAGTGAAGTGTCGGTGTCAGAATGACTAAGGCAATAGTATGCTGTTGAAGCAGGGATAAAACCAATATGCATGTGTAAGTGTCCATGTCCGGGAAATGTATAGGTTAACGGACACACAGATGTATATATAGATAAAAACGTATATATACACATAGCTATATTAATTTACATACACATATATATCCATACGGATATATATATATATATATATATATATATATATATATATATATATATATATATACACACACACACACACACACACACACAAGGATATACTACGATATATATAGATAGATATACATATACACAAACAACAGGTAGTGATATATACACATACACACAAAACAAACTATATGTCAGTGTAGATATACACATTCACATAAATAGGTTACTTCACAGCAATTAGGGGTAACATATTTACAGCCCGGGCATTTGTTACTGGGAGGTCCAATAAAGAAATATTGTGCCCCCCCACATCGCCCAGCTAGGCCGGACAGACATACAGACAGGCAATACAGATCAATACACTGCCGCTGTCCAAAACACTGGTAGGAAAGGACCAGTGGGAGAGTTCTGCAAGGTCTACACTTTAAACATGGATAACGGTGTCCCTTGCAGGACCCCAAAAATTCAGGGTATGAAAGAATCTGCTGACACTACTACGAGCAGGATGTAGGTGTACATGGAACAGTAGGTTGTGCAAGTGTGATAATACATGGGTTGACAAAACGTACGACATATGTCTCGAGATGGGGGAGAGTGGGCAATGTGTAGGGGTGTGCTTATACCCCATCTGCGCTCGCAGTAAGTATTTGTCACGACTGCTGTAGAGGGGTGCCAGGTAGGTGGACCATGGGTATGCATTAATGGGTTTAAGTGTGCAGGTGCTGGTTGGCAGAGATGTAGTAGGCCCACCCAGTGGAAGTCATTAATATTCCTATGGGGGCATAGCATACGCCTACACCTCCCGATCCTGAAAAGCACATCTACCGGATAGTTTGTAACCCATCGGGGAATACATAGAGACCTACACAGAGCCGTGTACCCAATTAGCATGGATGTCCATAGTTATGTATCAGAATGCAACAAAGTCCAACTAAACATTGCCAGAACTACTGATATTAGGTGAACAGGTGGCGGAATACAGGTAATAACAGATGACAACATGTATGAGTCATAAGCAGCATGTACCTCGACAAACGTGAATGAATACATATGTTCTGTGACTGTGAATGTGTCTGGTTAATAGAACCAATCATCTAAATGTGTCCCGCAGGGTGTTATGCATTGTTCCTGATATGGTGTTCAGTCACACCCATTGGTATGTGAGTTTTGCTACTGACGAAAAGTGCATAAGTTGCTGACCACCTCAGGTAGATGATAGCATAATAGAAGAGGTTAAACACCCATACGCCTGCGAGGGACACACCCATCTGGGCAGTTGTGTCTTGCAAAATGACAGTTATGGCATATGGCCTGTGAGTTCGGGAATGGAGGCTACATAGTGTGCGTAGTGGTGTTAGACATCAATTTGTTGTATCAGTAACAGCTACATGTAATAGGAAACAGTATTATCAATTATAATGCTACATGAATAACCTTAACGTATGCAAACCATGGAGGTCGTCCATGTACTACTGGCTGTGGGTCAGATCTCTCAACCAACTGGGGACAAATTTCAACAGAATCACGGACAAGTCAAGAAAACACAAGGACAATCATGGGCACATTTAAAATATTAGAGCTATTAACTGGAAACATTGACAGAATCAGAGCATATGAATTAATACACATTTTCTGAAGTAAAAGAAGTTTGTAACTTAATTATTGTCATTATTCATGAAGTGTAATTCACCACCTTTCCTCCAAACGTCACTAGTTTTAGGAGGGATTAAGAGGGACAGAGTTAAAATTTGATTCAAAATGAGGGACGGCCCTGAAAATCAGGGACAGTTGAGAGGTATGCTGTGGGTATGTGTTGCCTCGACACATGTGATAGCTCTACATATAGGGTCGCCACCAGTCTGAACGGCCAAAGTGGACCCTGTTCTGTAGAACTGTCAGATGTACCAGGGCAGAACATACTTACAGCCATGCATAGTACAGAAATATACATATCGGAGCAAATCAAAGTGTAGTCTAGCACCAGTATAGTTGCTTATGCTATTACATATGACATATCGACGTGTCAGGTATACAAGACCTGTAACAAGCAACCAGTACAGACACCTACAACATGAGAAAGTCCCCTAATCAGGACAGTTGCAATGGCTAGAGTATTGTCCATACCACTCAACTGTCCCTGAATGTCAGGTACGTCCCTGAGTTTGACTGAAAGTCTAACTGTGTCCTTCTTAATCCCTCCTAAATGTAGTGGCTGTTGAAGGAAAGGTGGTGAATTACACTTACTGACTAAAGACAATAAGTAAGAGTTATAAACAACTGTTACTTCAGAATATGTGTATTATGCCATATGCTCTGATTCTGTCAATGTGTCAAGTTAATAGCACTACATTTGTAAAAGTGTCCCTGTTTTTCATGACCTGTCCCTGATTCTGCAGAAATGAGTCCCTGATTGGTGGAGAGTTCTGGTATTGTCACATGTGATGTGTGATGAGGGACTGTCCCATGCAAAGTGGGAAAGGTGTCACTCCTACAGTCTCCCGTCGTGCAATCTGAAAGGTGGTCAACGTGCAGTTGGTATGAGGTAGCATGACTCGGCAGACAGCTGCGTTAACAAACTCAAGTCACATGTCAGCATTGCAGAGTATCGGTTCCCATGTATCAGGCAGATGGGAGCAGATCATATGAGGAACACGCATATAATATGATTACGTCACTGGACAGGCCGCCGAGTCCATACAGTCGAACGGCAAAATGGTTACACATACCCGATACTGTAGTCATGTAGTCCGATGTAATACGCATCACAAGGGATCACACACACCCAGCGTGAGTGACAAATGTAAGTGGAAATGTAGGAGAGCGAGCGGCTGTAAGTGTGTTTGTCTACCAGTATTCCAGTAGTGCCCTGTCAAAGAAATGTGGAGTGTAGACGTCTATAAGGTGCTGTGACCAGAGGTCAGCAGTGCTTAACACTGTGCAAACCCACGCACAACAGCTCCCACCTGCTGGACTGTGCCTTACCCGGTTTGTATCCAAAGGCGTCGGCCTGTCTGCAAACAAAGAACCGCCCTATACACGTGATGGTAGAAGTACCCTGCGCACATAGCTCATGTGAATTAACAATAGACCATGGCATATGTACAGACAATAGACCGCAAACACCATACAGCGCAGACACCCAACAGTATAGCAATGTACTGGCAGATATGTCTGGACCACTGGTGTGTGCATGCCTGGCTGTCCTGTGTTTCAGTGTGTGAGCATGCCCAGTATGACTGTTACGCATGTTATAGACTGACAATACCGTCATGTGTGTGAGCATGCAAAGTATGGTCAACTGTATTGCATGTGTCACATGTCCAGATAGTTAGTACTGTGTTGCTGACCCCTCCGTTTTACACAGACAGGTGACATGCTGTGTCTGCAGGGTAGCTAATGGCCATGTGGCATTGACAGTTGCAACATGTCTGTATAGCGTGGGGGGACATGCAACTACAACCACAGTCCTACACAGCACCGTGGGTGGTGCACATGACTCTCACATGTGTAGGTGTGATGGGGGGCACATACAACAGTTATACACATCTGCCGCTGCTGTACTGGTCTGCCGGGTACTCCATGTCAGTGTGTGGACCTACCTAAATTGCTGGTTGGAGAGATACCAGGGTATGTCAGTTCCCAGAATTAATTACCAGCACAGTGGTGTTGGACGTCCTATTACACATCCTACATCAAACAGCCTGGCTTGCTGTCATCTGTGTGTGTCATAGGGGGTTGGGGGTCAGTCATTGGGCATATCCATAGGCCATCGTATATCATTTGTCTGTATTGGTCCACATCTGTCCAGCTGCATGAAACGTGTGTGGACTGTACGGACACACATGATGGTCATCCCATAATCTGCAGTGGGTTAGGACACCCTGTGTACTACAGCCTACCATTGTGACCCCCCTGTATGTGCTACAGAGGTCATGGTGCCACTATTGATGTGTACTGTCTGCTGCCCTAACATTTGGCCACCACAGTCACTTGTATGCTCACATACATACCAGAGCAATGGGTAAGTACACATTCTAATACAACTGCCACTTGTTAGGTCAATAGACATACCCTGGTTGTGTTACGGACTGGAGGATGGTGCTGGAGTGCTGCCTATGTTGGATGCACACAGTGCACCTCCCATACATGGCCGAGCACAGGTACTGTCATATTTGGCATCCACTGTACTGTGTGCTGGTCAGAGAGGGGAAATCCGTGGGTACCTACTGTGTCAGTGCATATGCCTTGTGTTGCCTCTTTGCCAAGGGCAGGTCATACTTGCACGGGCTGTCGCCGACTGTGCCCTACTCAGGTAGTTCCTTCACCAAGTCACACTGTGCCTGTACAGGCCTTGGCAGTGGTGTTGGGCTGTGTGGCCCTGCCCCATGCTGTTCCTGCTGCAACTGTTACTGCAGGATAACATTGTGTAGCATAGCAAATAACATAACAACATGTATGCATGTAGCTTGTGAATACTCAGAGCCTCAACAGATGTGTCCAGATACCAGAACTGTGAACTGAGCACCCCAAACACATGTACATGTATATGTCTTGCCTGTGCATCTGCCTCAGTATGATGTGAGTGTTCAGGTGTGTGTGCATTGCTGATGGGTGTTATAAGCCACTACACCAGTGTTTACCTAGCATCCCCCACTAGGAGACTGTAGGGGATGTCCACATAGGCATTGGTGTGCTACAGCTGTGTCAGACGCCATATATCGGACACATCACAGCTTCCAGGGCAGACAGCACACACATTCAATCTCATGCCCTGGCCATTGCATAGGGCCTAGCTGTTGGATGGTATGCCCCTGCACTGACTGTAGGCCCTACCCTGCTCCCCGGGTGGTGCTATGTGTGCAGACTATAGCACCCAGTACCCCAGGGTACTCATCCATGTGGTTGAACAGATTCATATTGCTGGTCACTAATCACGTGCGTGGAGGACCTGTACATGCTCCCTAGCATGTGTTGACATGGCATCTGTGAACTGGTGCAATACTCTGGATGCAGATGCCTGTGAGATACCTATGATATCCCCAGTTGTGCTGTGTGAGGTACCTGTGGCTAGTAAACCTAGGCCAACCCATCCCATGGTATCCACTGTGATGCGTTCCCCTCGGCCTGTTTGATATATTAGGCACAGGTCAACAAGCTGCTGTAGGAGGTCTCTGTCCACCCCATAGTGCTCCAACATCCCCAGCCCATGTAGACCCTGGTAAGTCACCCTCGGTCTATAAAGTCTTTTGTCACCCCAGTAAGGGTTGTTCGGCAGCATACACATCCGCACTGCCCCAGCCTCCTGCACATGTTGGTATATGTTGCCTGCTGCAGCCCATGTAATTTGGTTGGACTGTGTTGTGAAATATCCCTGCAGGTATACACTGGTGGTGTAGAGTGTGGACGAAACATGTGTGTATGCTGCTTGCTCGCATTAATGTACTGTTCATGTGTGGGCTGGCCATGTCATCAGCTGATTGTGCTGATCAACACCTGTTTGTGCAGCCTGTACACCCTGACTACCCCACCTCTGCTGTCATCCCTCCCAACATCACCAGGCAGGTACAGGCACACCCCTAGCTTAGGTTTGCTAAGGCAGGAGCAGTCCCGAGGCACAGTTCTGCAATGTACGTACAGTATGCCTGACCCCCCTCCCATGCTGTCAACTATACGCGAGACCTGCACCTGGCTGACTACACACATACACTCCAGGGACCAGCAGCACACCCTGGTGATAAATGTGATACACCATAGTCAACCTCATCTGCATAGTATAGTCTTCTAATGAATAGTTATATGACCCATACCGAACCTCCAACATATTAACCACTGCTCAGTGTCACTCAGATCCACACACAACTGGCAACAGGTGCCTTACCATCACCATATTCGATGTCCCATGGTCTTCCCAGCAACAAAATAACCAGTGTCTACACGACTACAACACGTGGCCCTGCACACCACAGACGATGTGCATTAACACCACACCATGGCAGATATACATAGATCCCAGGTTATCACGTACA
This sequence comes from Protopterus annectens, assembly GCF_019279795.1. Taxonomy (NCBI): domain Eukaryota; kingdom Metazoa; phylum Chordata; order Ceratodontiformes; family Protopteridae; genus Protopterus; species Protopterus annectens. Next base: position 1,026,779,448 of record NC_056731.1, on the reverse strand, counting down.
GATCATCTGGCACAAATAGTCAATAGTGCTGATGTCCCCAGACATATGTTCACATCTATGTCCACCTCTACATCTACATATATCACATATATTATTTGTAGACATATATACATGGACATATATATATATATATATATATATATATATATATATATATATATATATATGTGTGTGTGTATATATACATACACACATATACATGTAGATATGGCATTTATATCACAATAGCGAACCACATGACAGCAATGGATTAGACAGGAATGGAAAGGAAACTACATGTGCCACCTGCATCATGTAGTGTTGTTAATATCAAGGCACTTGTGTTATGTTGCGTCACACAGGTCAGACCATAGCAAGGGTAAGAGTAGGGCTGCTGACAGTTACTCACCAGACCTATTGGCGACTGTATGTGCTGACAACCCAGTGTCTTGACAGAATATGTGGGCTGTGGACACTAAATAGGTCAGCAACAAAACAAACTGGACACATCCTGCAGCTAGCCACCCACAGATACCAACACATACGCTATAACTGCCAAACACACACCTGCCATGCCCTGGAATCGAGCATCTACCTGTCTAGTCTACCACACTACAGCATTATGCAGTAGCAGAATGAGCTACCGAGTTCCGGCATCACCACACTCCCACAGGCATACTTCTAGGCGGATGAAATCATCTGCAAAGGCAAAGACCCCGATAGGGAATGTAAGTGGTGTGAGCCATCTAAAAGTATTACTCTGTCCCCAGGCAGCTGGAAAAACATGCACACACACACACACACACACACACACACACACACACACACACACACACACTTGGCAGGAATGGGAGTCAAACATACACCTAACTACCTTATCACACTACAGCATTACGCAGTTATAGAACGCGCTACCAAGATTACTGAACACAGCACTCCCAGAGGCATACTTCTAGGTGGATAACATCATCCGCAAAGGCAAAGACGCCGATAGGGAATGTATGTGGTGTGAGGCGTCCAAAAGCATTACTGTGTCCCCAGGCAGCTGGAAACAAACACACACACACACACACACACACACACACACACACACACACACACACACACACACACACACAGCTGAGAGTCAAACATACACCTAACTACCTTATCACACTACAGCATTACGCAGTTACAGAATGCGCTACCAAGATTACTGAGCACAGCACTCCCAGAGGCATACTTCTAGGTGGATGACATCATCTGCAAAGGCAAGGATGCTGATAGGGACTGTATAGAGAGTGAACAGTCTGAAAGCATATTACTGTCCCAAGGTAGACGTAGACAAACACACGGCAGTGATGTGATCGAGGCAACTAAATATCTATGGAGCACTACAACAACACTACATAGATACGGGATGCACCACTGACAGTACACCCTTCAAGACATTCAACCAGTGTGTTCAATGTAGGCATCCATCGTGACATTGAAAATGGACATCTGTTGCCTGGATGACCATCATGGCTATACAGGATGTCAATGGCCATGCCCATACAAAGAGGCACATCACTGACACAAGGTGTCACTGGACATGCCCACACACTTAGTATCACACATCCATTTGGAATGTACTGTGTGTCCATCTACACAACGGTGTACTGGGCATGCTCACACACTTAGCAGTTGCAAAGGGCCGTCTTGAATGCACACGGAATCTAAACACGGAAGGGCGCAGTTTGGAATGTACTGTTTCCATCTACACAATGGTGTACTGGGCATGCTCACACACTTAGCAGTTGCCAAGGGCCGTCTTGCATGCACACAGATTTTAAACACGGAAGGGCGCAGTGTGGAATGTACTGTGTGTCCATCTACACAACGGCATACTGGGCATGCTCACACACTTAGCAGTTGCAAAGGGCCGTCTTGCATGTACACGGATTCTAAACACAGAAGGGCACAGTATGGTGTTACTGTCCCCACGTACATGAAGGCCACTCACATGTACTGACCAGTACACACTCAGGAGCCATCACAGATGTCTCAAATGCAGATCACAGAGGTACACACTGCAGTCTACAGTGTAGCCCTCAGACATCACCATGTCGTTGGACCAGCAATACACAGCCATACATTACCAGAACACCGTGTGACTCATGACCATTGGACTGTACATAGGTCTACAGCAACTGTGCAGACTATACATGTACCGACAGGGTTCCATCATGTGTTATGCATTGCAATGATACCACTGTACATAACCAGGGTAGCTCTACACATACCAGGGGCCCTAGGTCTTACACAGCTGTGACAGATGACTGTCGCTGTACACCAAAGAACATACATGTTTGGATATGACATACATGTAATCGCAGTGGATATATGCATGGACCACACACACAACACGTATGTACATAGCATAGCTTTTGCTGTCCTCCATGCAGACAAGTGGCTACAGCAATCACACGCACGCAAATGGAAGGTGGGTTCATGGCTGTTGAATGCTAACAGTACATGAGGTAGCAATGTTGACCGAGGACACATTCCCTCTGTACTAGTTACCCATGACACCCATCATATCATACAACAGTCCATGTGTTATGTATGTCATCACACATGTCCACCAATTGCAATGCATACAAACATGGCTACATGACAGGCATGTAGGACCAACACACATGTACAATTTGTAGTGTGCATGCAGCTACCATGCATGTGCAGTAGCTGATGTATGTAACTCATCTGTGCCCAACTACAACATGCAGTTGCAAAGCAGCCCCATCATTGACACCTGTATATGGTGACATACTGACAGTATGGTAGGATGTACATCAGGTATGGATGGATGTGTGTACATAAAGTGGTGATCCACCTGTGCAGATGGATGTTTGCCACATATGGTGGGGAATACACAACCCTGTACACTGTTGTAGAGATCTGTGCATACTGCAGTGTGGAAACCATGACGTAGGCAGGGGTGGTGTGTGTATCACACATATATCAGCTATCCGTATGTGAATGACATTTGTGGTCTCCACAGTATGTGTGTGTGTGTGTGTGTGTGTGTGTGTGTGTGTGTGTGTGTGTGTGTGTGTGTGTGTGTGTGTGTGTGTGTGTATGTATGGCTGTCTGGTGCATGGAGTGAGGGTGTATGCTACCATACAGAACACACAGGATCCCTAACCCCTCATGGTGATGCAGTCTGCTACCCTGTTGATGCCATCGGTCTCAGCCGTACTGGCTACCTGTACATGTTCTTTCTCTGTGTCGCTTCGTGTGGGTGCACAGTTCTGTGAGGATGATGACCACATAGGCAGGGGTCCTCACCTCAACACTATGGGATGTGCATTATAGTGTTGTTGACCCTGTGAGTGTGGGCATGTTCCTGTAATGTGACAGGGTATTACTGCTACACAGTGAGGCCTCATGCTATCAAGTGGCCTCTAATGTTATCATCGGCCGGACCGGTGTGTACAATCCCTGCCCCATGTCAACATACCTGTGATGTGACCTGGTATGGATGTCATGTCTCTAGCAACTGTAGCCCATTAAACTGCCCACACACTTCTGGATCAGTATATGTGTGGACATCTGTGGTATGTTAGCCTTTCCAACAGTCAGGTTGAGGCTATGTATACCATGCTGATATTGCCATACGTGCCTGTGAGTACTCCACAGTTACACATGGGAGACTGCAAACACTGCTACCTGTAGGCACATGCAAGTAGACCATAAGGAGGGAACCAGGGCATCATTACCAACATGCTGTTACTGTTGTTACCGAGACACATACTGTGAACATATAACAATGCATGCTAAACCTATACTACATGGTATGTCTGGTGCGTGTCAACAGTACACAACTAATGCAATCTACACTTCTCAAACTATTCTTACACAACTAATGTAATATACACTTCTCTCACTATTCTTACACAACTAATGTAATATACACTTCTCTCACTATTCTGTTCACCCTGTGCATCAGACCATTTGAGCATGTCCCTGCACCGATGATGTGGATGACAGGAATGTGGCACAGGCTTCATCATATGCACAGGGTGATAATGTTTGCCAGGGGCATAGGCTGCACCAATGGATGGCATCATGTGTGTGGGTAAGGGCCGGTGATATGATTGGACATGTCTGTTCAGTATGCATGTGGGTGTTGTGGTGCCCTACAGATGTGTTTGTTGTGTGCGTGTATGTGTGCACACAGTTCTGCCTTTTGTTTGGCCTACACAGGGGTATTATTGACAGCTCCAGATTGCACAGACCAGGTTGTACAGCTCACTGTGTCCGGCCATGGCCACGTGACCTGTGCCTGCCAGGGTTTGCACGGGCACTACCAGGCAGAGGTAACAGATTGGCTACTGTCTGATGACACATGTCCACTGGAACCGTGTCCTTGCTGGGAACATCCAGGGCCATGTCCAAGTGGCCTTCTGTGTCCTGGTGTGGACAGCGCAGCACCAGCTGCACTGCTACTGCTACTGGCACTATGGGAGTGGGCATGTGAGGTGGCACACTCACGTTGACCTGCACTAGGTGGTGTAGCTGGCCTACATCCACGTGGCCTACACCTCACTCCTACCAGATGTTCCAGCACAGACAGCTCACGCTCGCGGATTGCCATGCCACGGTCAAGGATTCCGACCATGTCACCCAATCGCCTATCCAGAACATCAGCAAACTGCTGTTGAGCATTTGCCAATGCCTGGATGTTGTCATTTAGGGTACGGATAGCAGCCCTCTGCAGCCTCTGCCCTTCTCTGTTCTGCCGTTCAGCACATGCCTATGCCGCCATTACAGTCTGGAACATGCGTCTGGTGATACCAGCTGCTGCACTCTGTCCTGCAGGTGCATGTCTGCCAGAGGTCCTCCTATGAGCAGCACTGGCCACATGCCTGTGTGGCACATCTGCAGTCATTACACTGACACCATGGTGTGGAGACACACCTTCTGTAGCCACCACACATTCCTGTTCCATGCTAACAGTTGCTGACTGTCCTTCCTCTATGGCCACTGGTGATGTGGTATGTGTTGTTAGCAGAACTGTGTGCCGGGAAGAGGGGGACATAGCTGGGATGGCAACCATTGGCACAGATTCAGCCCCTGACAACCCTGCCTGTACCTCATGCATATGTTCATCACTGCTAGTATCTGTGGGGACACTAACATCAGATGGACCGCAGGAGGGTAACGCACCTACATCACCTGTGAATGCAAAGAAAGACTCTAAATTACAATAGACACACACACTCACACAGACACACACACACACAGACACACAGACACACACACACACACACACACACACACACACACACACACACACACACACACACACACAGACGCACACACAGGCACACACAGACACACACACAGACACACACACAGACTCACACAGACACACACAGACTCACACAGACACACACACAGACACACGCAGACGCACACAGACACACACACAGACTCACACAGACACACACAGACACACCATGCATGTGATTTGACAGACAGCATTCAGCATGCATGTGATACAGCAGACGGCATGCAGCTCAGACATTAATAGTGTTAGTTAGCATACCTCCCTGGGGTGCACATTACAGCAAGCAGGTGTCATATCAGTAGCCATGCAGTTCACACAATCATGGTAGTATGCATGAATCCCTGTGATACACCATGTGGACCAGAATAGGATAACAGTACACATGGCTGACATGACCTTGACATGTAATCTGCTGATGTGTGCATTAACATGCATACATGTCTGACACAATGGTGTCCTGACACATGTACAGCATTGTAATGGGCATCACATTGCAGTGTTGTCTGTATGCCCTACAGATAGAATGCATGTTTAGCAAATGTGCATGAGCATGGAAGGGTAGTGTGAGCCGTCTACATTGCTATACAATGTGAAGTACAGACACTGTGCCATTGCACGGCATCATGAGGTGTCTGTATTGCTATACAGTGCATAATATGTACACATTGCATAGCCATAACTGCATTTATACCCATGGCATATCTGTGGATTGTGACCCACAATGCTGAGGTGTATATACACACAAAATCATGCTGTGTCATGTGACAGGTCACTAGAGGACCTACAGATGACACCTCTGCACAACTACTACAGAGTCTTAGCTGCCTGGCAACCATGTCCACACATAGCAGACTTGTCAATTCACCATGTCCCACATGACATTGATGTACCACACACACACAAGGTGTACAGCTAACAGTGATGTCCTACAGCAGCAAGGGAAATGTACAGTATCTGTGGCCTGATGTGGTGTCAATATCTGTGGAAGCTGTACAGGTGACTACTGTCATGCTATGACACACTCGTGATGTTCAACACATCTTATATGGTAGACTTCAGTGACACCTCCACTAGCTGTGCACAGGCTTTTAGGATGTCCAGTGTACCACATCAACTGTATAATCAGTCAACTAAGGCTATAATTGGACCATGTGTGGACAATGTGCAACAGGGTGCATACACATCACATCTACTGTGTGGCTACATGTCTCTGGCCATCCCCCATGGCCATGTGTGCACATGTGTTGGCCAAATGTGTGTGATGGCCATCTATCTCACATGTCTGTGTTGTCCCATATGACATACACCCATAGATGTCAGATATGTTATCATCCACAGGGCTATGCAGACAATGGGTTGTATGTTTGGTATGTGGGGTATGGGTTATGGGATAGTGTGACAATATTGCAGCCAGAACACTACATGTCTGGGACATGTCAAATATCACATCACAATGTGTGCACCCATTGCAGGGGCATTTAACACAATGGTGACTCCTGAGGGCTGCCCATATCACAGCTCACTGTGTGGTACTGTTTGCGTACCACACGTGTTGTTCCAATGTATAGTACATATGTCCACACATGTAGTAATGACAAATACCGTGGTTTCATGTCGGTGTATCATTTCATTTGTATATATTGCACATGGGTAGCCAGTGTGAATGATGGGTGATGCGACCTGTATATCATGATTGGACCAAACATCAGGTGTACAATTGTTAACTGGCCACATGGCGAATAGATCTATGCTTTAACATGCCTGATACTGATGACAGTCTCACCTGCAATGGACTGATGTCTGTGCGGCATGCCAGAGGTACCTGTATAGGGGTGACACAGCAGTTTGAACATTATCCATGACTGTATGACAGCCACAGGGTGCACTGTGCATGTTAACACATTCACCTGTACAATAGCATATAGTATGCACATGTGTGCATACACAGGGTAGCATACTGTAGTATGCAGCATGTGTGTCAACATACCTTGCATATGATGTTACATTACATAATGTACAGTGACACATGCAACTAAATGGGATATAATAGTCATATGTGCAGTACTGACTTACCAGGCAACTCCGGGCTCATTGGTTTGGAGACACCCACCTCCACAATGGCAGCTAGTGTTTGTGGATGCTGTTCTGAGGGTGTCCCCAGACTGGCCAGTAGCTCCTTGGTGTGTGTGAGTGGGGGCTGGGTTTGTTGGCCCACCACCTTTTCCACATTGTTCCCTGGCGATTGCAGTGGCACGCTGTTTTGCATGTTGTATCAAGTCCGTGCAGTGTCTGCGCACCTGCTGGTAGGTGCGGTTATGGCCACCCACATCATTCACCCTCCTGCGAAGATCCTGCCACAGGTCATCACGCTGCTGGGCAAGCTGTGGCACATGGCTGAACAACACCTCATAGTTCTCATGGAGGTATGGGATGAGGACATCATCCTCCTGGTGGCTGTACGCTGGCAGGTGTGTATGAAGCATTATCTGTAAGACATAATGATGGTGACAGGTCACAGTATCAGAGATGTACAGAGATACTGCTGCACATACATTTCTAGTAAATCTAGTACATCTGCATAGTTATCTTTGCAAATCATCATGACACTGACATGACTGACATGTTTGTGTCACACACATGTAACACCCGTTATGCGTTGGATATCATCACCATATATGGGTGTCACCTCATTACATTGTTCATACTCCATGTGAATGCTGTCTTGATGTGGGCATGTCTGTTTGCCTGCACTGGTGTTCTTACCTATCAGCACATGCCTGGTTGTGTCCACGGTAATGCTGTTGACCTTGATGCTGTGTATATGTCACATATCAACACATACACTGCCTTAATGGACTTGAGCAGTGACAATGCACACATATGCATGGAAACATTTACATGCATGTGTTTTGCCATATACATCTACACAGCACTGTACAGCTGTTCAACATCCTGCCACGGATCGCCTGTGTTGCACATGTGATAGACATGGGACAATGGCTAGTCGGACATCATTCGCAGGGATGGTTATCAACTATAGCATGTACGGGCAAGATTTTCTAGCTGTATCTGACAGCCATTTTGCCACCGCAAGGTGCATCAGTGCCACATTACCGATCCAGACAGTTGATACTACATCTACCATGCGGTCATCACACCATGTATGATAGAGATGACATGTGCAGCTTTGATGGACAGGGTTGCATGGTATGGCAGGAGTATGTCACATGTATGGCACAGGGATCTGTCTAGCATGTGGAGATCCTAGTAGTAGGACGGTGGCTGTCCATGACATATGTCTTTCAGATCAGGATATGGACATGTAGCATGTCCAACATCATAGTGTAGTACATGTCTTTATGCAAGGTAGACAGCATGCTGCATAGTGGAGGTGAGGATTGTGAAAGCTGGTATCACCCATCCACGCATGGCCAATACCCTTAAAGGTGATATGTGATCCAATATTGGTCACCCGAGTGCTGTGTATGCCTGTCCAATGATCTCCATGCACATGGCTGGCACCCTGTCATGACATGGGTACCTCGTACGACTACCTAAGGGGCCTGGAGATGTCACCAACTCTGGGAGGTGAACTGCACAGCACCATCCCTTACACAGTGTCCATAATGTTGACCGCAGCTTAGGTGGTAGTTAATGGGTACAGGGATATTCACCTAGTGGTGACAATGCTGATATCATCTGTCAGAATGTGCACATATGTCACACACCTCACCCACAAAGCCCATTCTGTATGTTGTTCACAACACTGAGACAGCTATTGCTCATAGGTCATGCCCATTCACATCCTTACATACACATATGCCTCACATTTGTCTGTGTGGTATGGGCTACAATGAGGGTGGAGTACAACACATTAACCCTGTTTTACTGTAGTTGACACTGGTGTGATATGCACATGTCACTCTGGCACCTTTTGTAGTGTTGATTCTGTCAACAGGCCACTGGTAGAACACTCCTGTGACATACGAAGGTATATGTAGTCAAACATCCATACTGTCATGTACATCTGTACTGCTAACATCTACATTGATAATGGTACATGGACTTGCATACCATACTCAGCAGGGTAATAGTGTGGTGCCACCAATTATGACTGTCGTCACCACTTGTGGGTTGATATTATCCAACACCCTATCTGTATTGTATTTTCATGCTCAGCACTTCATGAGCTACTGATTAATATAGCACCCATTCCACACCATTTCTCACAAGTACACTGTCTGTCCTTACATTTCCAGCTTGCTTACAGTACAACAGCTGTTGTACACACGTAACTCACATATCTTGTGAGACATGGTTGTATATACAGGCATGTCCAACTGTCACGTACCAGTGCTATTGCCTGTCTATATGATGAATATGTTGTACATGTGGCAATAGAGCAATTGTCTCATGTACACAGTCAATGCTCACCTCCCAACATACGACACTACAGCCTGTGGGAGATGCACATATGCAGCCCTGATGGGGGTAATGCTGTCACCAACCCTGACTGAACCTGACAATCATGTGGGGATGTGTAACATTCGCAACACACCCCACTCATCACATAGTCTCACAAGATCTACACCACCACAGGCCACACATATGAGTACAACTTGTGCAGTACCTCTCCATACTCTGTGTAGGCACCAAAGGCAGCCCCCATCACCAAACACAACAACAATAACTTATAGCCCACAGACTCATGTGTGCCCATCACATACAGCCAATAGGGTGTTATAACATACACAACACACCTGTCATAGGTGACTCTGTAGGCGGTCACACTGATGTTCCACTCAGCAGGCTACACAAGGTGATAGTCGCTTACATCTTGCTGTCGGGTAACTGGTTCTGCAACATAACCTATGCATCCATGCCACACCTCACCAGGTACAATTTGACTGTCATTCTCCATGTTAGTTTGACTGCCCTGAGATGCAACTTCACAGACTACGTGTGCAGGGACATGCAATAGCTCACCGGTCTTGTAGCCCTGAAGGTATGGGCCAAGCCCTGGGGAGCATTATGCATTCATCTGGACCTGATACCACTGTGCAATGACTGACTGTGTCACTTCAACAGTTGCCTATGCTTCTGCAGTCATTCCACAGGCATCTGGTATCTGTCAGCTTTGACTGACATGGTCAAAAAAACACGATGCTTTGGCACAGATGACCTGCACCTGTCAGCCCTGGGAGTACAGATAATATAAGGCTCTTGCTGCTTCTATACTGCCTATCTTGCACAGTTTCTAATAACATTCACCACCAGAACGGGAACAGGCAAGCAAAACATGGAGTCATGTGACGCAATGCTTGACATCTTCATCTCTGACACACACAGGCAGGGCACTCCTTATAATGGACCACTTCAGTATCTCTGCAGTGACTGGGACCTGCCTCTAGGCTCTGCAGAGCACACCTGCAATGACAGGTTATACACAGACCATACCTTTCAGTCATGTAACCTGGACCGGCACACCCACGGCTGAGGTGTTCCCATATTCCACTATGTCGTACACACATCCTGGCTAGTTACTTAGCACAATACATCAGAGGTGCCCCACGTGCAATTAATTGTGGCCAGAACTGCTATACACATTGTAACAAGCTACGGATTCAACAACATACCTCACGGTTACCAGACCTCATTTCTTGCTGTACTGGACAGTAGGGCTCAGACAGGTACTACTGATGTGAGACTGACACTACCCCACATTTAACTGGGATAGCCACTCATGTACCGACACATTAGGCCAACACTGTCCAGGATTCATAACCTCCACTCGGCTGGATCAACCCATGCACACCACCTCCAAGACCAACAATATCCTTGACATGGACACTACCAACATGTGACTGGTGTCCCACACCTGGGGTTATCCCCTCATTGGTGGATTCCGAACATATGCTAATCACCCTTGTTATCCACATCCTGGCACCACACCCTTCACGGCATACACAGTACAAGAGTACTACAATGCCTACTACAGACGTCTTATGACAGCAGTAGTTAACATCATGACACCCGTGCAGGTGGACAATGCACATACAAATGCTGAAACATACCCAGTGCACTTCATTAGCACTTACACGACTGCATGGATCATGCTATTCCACACAGAGCCATGATGGTACCCACCAGATAATGGATGCCACTCTTGGGATCCAGTTCCATGGACATAATTTACAACAACAGGTGGAGGCTGTTGCAAAGTGGAGTACAATCCCATGGGTAGGGTAGCTCACTGGTCAGCCTCAGTAGGGCTACAGGATCCCTCATCACATACTCCGAAACTAGCTACGTAAACATTACTACGACACATTCCAGGGTGTACCACAAGGCATTATGGAGGCATGTCAGTAGTCGATGGCAATACCCACATCTGCTCTGACATACAACAGTTACTCAGAAACATTATAGAACCAGGTGATGTTGGCAACATTCTGGCGGATGGGTTCAATGCTAACATTACACCCTCTCACTCCCTACAGGGCCATAATTCATGCAGGAACATTGCGGTGTCCCTGCGGTCACACCTACACAGTACTAACCTGCACTCTATATGGCCTGAAACACTGGCCCCATGTGACCGTCCAACATCCCAGGCTGTGATTTACACAAACCTCTGAACGACATGTCTCCCCACTTGGCCACCATATTCAGTAATAGCATTGTATCAGACATTGTGGCCCCTGAATGGCACACAGCAACAGTTATCACACTCCACACAGGTGGCACCACAATGCACGAGGGGGACTATTGCCCTATACACCTGACTGGACTGTTCTGCAAGGCTATGGGGCACATCATCATGGAAGTCATTCACAGAGACATTGGTGGGCTCCAGTCCTTTGATGCCACCCAGGTTGGACTTGCTAGGGCCAGAGCATGGCTCCTACACCTGGTGGACTCCTTTGATACAGTTACCAGGGTAGTTGATGATGGTAAGGGGGTCCACACAGCCTACATTGTCCTCTCATTGCCTTTCAGCACCATTCTCCATTCTGGTATTGACAACATACACATCCACCTGCACATCGACCCCTATGTCTCAGGATGTTATGCAAAGTGGCTTACGTACAGGACCACACAATGAGGGTAGCATACCATAGTACCTACTGTATTTCAGTTACACTTGGCGTACCACAGTCCTCAGTCATAGGGTCCCTCATGTTTGATATATGCTTCCCTGAGGTACAGGTTAGCACAGAGGGACTTTCCCTGCCTAGCTTTACAGACAACTGCATACAAAGCACCATGATTGATCCACCAGCTGATAGTGACTCCCTCCATAAGGGTGTCATTGTGACGGATACCGGATATCAATATCATGGCCTCAAGCTGCATGACACAAGGTGCATGAACATCCCCTTTGCATTACACCAGTCACCCACTGACTATCACATAGGTGGTAGTCCCCTACATACATGTCACATTGTACGTGATCGTAATACACACGTATGTCGCACACACTCCTTTGATAACTATATTGCCACTGTGGCGTGGATATCCTTCTATGTGGCCACACTTATCTGTACTGGGTTTGTAGCTGGAACATAGGCACCCATTGTACCTCTGAACTCCAGACATATACACACATTCAAGGGTACAACACCCCATTTAGGGTGTACCTTACACAACAGCTACGGCTATACATACCACAACATTAACACGCCATGACGTTTATTGAGCTCAGATGGTTGGCGTATGCGGCAGAACTATGGACACCACATCTGTACACATTTCCATACTACATACTCAGGGGTGACCTCTGCTGAACAGACAGGGCCCATGTCCACAACAATATTCATGGATATACTCCACATAAGCGACATAAGCAAAAGCCACTGTCAGCAACATGCTCATGGATATGTGCACACACGCAATGATGAGTGGGATGTGCTTGAGGGTTACATACCCAAACCAGACACTCACCATGCTTTGGAACATGATTCCTATGTACATCACGCAGGGACACTCAGTAGCACTGTTCATGTGATACCTCACTTGGTGGATGGGAGACACATGTACGCCAGGGATCACTGCAGTGGCTGTACTGTGCAGAGGTGCAGGTAACACATGGCTCTGCTGTTCATAGACAGGACACTACCCTAGAGAGGTGCCGCTGGTGTGAACACTGTAGTTGAGCTTACACACGGACTTGCCAGACTGCATAGTACCCCACTATGAACCTGTGAAGCTATTACATGTCCTTTGTGCATGGTTAATTGAGTAGTTCTTCCATTTAGATTAGCTATCATGCTATTACAGTGTCCCGTGACTACAAGCCATATGTATCCTGTTATTGTATATTGTACATGCCAATAGACGATACCTTTGGTATGCATGATATGCCTGTTATGCTGTGTAGAATATCTGACATATCTACCTACAATACTGTACATAACACATATTTTACATAGTATCCCATAATGCAAAGCATACTTGCACAGCCGGACCACCTTAGACATGTCATTGTCATTATATGCCCATACACATGCCTACTGTGACAGTATACTGACATATACTATCCCCTGCTATGGCACGTACTTGTTGGACATGCCCTACCACTGACGGTGGGTGGTATGGAATTGTTCTGTTTAAAGCCATCATGTAGCATCCCTTGTGGTGTCTGTGATGTTTACCTTGTGGCCCACTGCAGGACACACAATTTCTACAAGCATTACTATGCTCAGCAAAACATCACTACATAATACCTTTTCCCACTTTATGCATTGCGGACACTTTTAATTAATATAAAACAGGCTATACATACACTAACATAATTAATACAAAACAGGCTATACATACCCTTACATACCAAGTGTTCTACATACCTTGTTATCGTTCTGGACTTTCGTGACTATCTCTCTTACACTGCTTAAACAGTTCTATGGTATGAGCATACGGTTTGAATGTCTGGCAAGTCATCCTTATATACGTTGATACCTGTAACATGTGGCTTCCTGCCGCCAATTGGTGTTCTTGAGTGACTTATTACTTGCACATCAGCTGTGCAGCTACTCCATTCTCCAATTACGCGGCAACAGTGGGGTATAATTGAATTCTCCTCTTGGGCATTGCCCATTTGCCCTACCTTCAGGGAGACGGCCTGTATTGTGTTTTGTTGTGTGTAATTGCAACTGCTATGTGTAGAGGCATGGATAGTTTGGATTCATGTCCCCCGTGGATTGTGTGTGACGGCTAGAGTATGTGGTTCTACATGTGAGTGTACCTGTCATCCCAACCATCTGATAAGGGACTATTGCAAACAAAACCTGTAACATTGCCATTTGTTCCATTATACAATGGCTACGATTTCACATGATGCCTTTAAATGTGTCTCTTACAAGGTATGTTAACACTTCTGCAGATGTAATTGACTGACTGGATGTTTGTGCTGTAATTACAGTCTGTATTGCTATAGTTTTGTGTGTGGGGTATGTAGGTGGGTGTACGTAGCATATACAGGTTTGTGGGGCTTGCATTTCTACATATTCCATATATGTGTGTGGGCTCCTTCCCTAATTAAAGAGCTATCAGTTAGTAGACTTTTGTTACAGGCATATACATTGGGCCGTTGTTAATTGGTTTCTATATAGTATGCAGATGAGGTTGATACTTCCATACCTCCGGAATTACAGCAATATGTAAAGGAATGTTACTAAATGACAGCTGTCCTGTGTATTTCTGTCCCAGATATTTGCAGTCATTGCAGTTGTGTTGGTAACTGAACCTCTTTGGCATGGGTTGCCACCTTTTCAAATGGCCATTGTGGGACACTTGTGGGACACACATTGGTGTTTACAGGCCAACACATACCCACAGTCAGTACACAGGATAGCACATACTTTTATCCTCAGTACATACTTATTGTCGTAGGACTTTGGCTACTTATCATATTGCATGTAACATTTACGTTTCTTACATACAGGCATAGCTATTTAATGCAACTATTACATAATATATGGGACATAATAATGTCCTACAATCTCAGACAGTTGCCCTTTGTAATGTTTTATGTCATGACACAACTACACAGGGAGGGGCTGTCACTCCTAATGTGGGACAGGTGGTAACGGTATGCCTACCGTAATGATCTACCTCCAAGTTGGCACTAACAGACACACGATGCAGACACACACACACACACATTACAGTCACACGGAAACGCACACAGCACCCTCAACACACACATACACAGGCTACGGCAATCACAAACACAGTTGAACACAGTACCTACGTAGACCACAACACTGACCGTGATCTGCGTGATATTCAGAGAAGCTTAGCCCTGTTTCGCGCATATCCGTATAGTCATATTTAAATGACGCTTACCAGCACTGTGCAATGCATATTCCCGCTAATGTGTGCTAAACATGATCTGATGACCTGCATCCGATATGCATTATTCGTGGCTTCGGGATTACTTTACATCCCTTGCAGGACGTGGGACCGGGAACATGCACGACGGTCACTGCATTTACCACTTGTCCATCTGGGATTTGTACACGTGTTATGGTGTTTTGTATGTGGAGTATACTACGGCTGTTACTCCATACTGCACTCACATGGGTAACTCAGTTAGTTTACATATGGATGAGTCCAATTAATGGTATGTCCATGTGATGTTTACTGGATGTGCTCCAGCACTGGATATGTATATCACAGTGAGCCACACACGATAATGTGCTACACCTTCAAACGACCGTAGGTGGAGCATGCTGGGTTGACGAATACCTGTCATGGGTACACCCCATGCCTTGACACAACATCCATGATTACATTATGTGGAGCCCCTCATTAACACAGCAGGGAATCCGTGCAGAGTGTGTGGAGAACAGTGCTTACACACATGTGATCCCACGATTGCCTCTGCTCCACTGAGCGACAGTTGGTTACTCAATGTTGTGGCGACAGCAGACACTGTTTGCCTCATTTGGTGTATGGCCTCTGACAATTGGGCGTGTACCTACCGATGTACCTAGGAACCTATACACACAGCACCAACATATGCTGATAGGCACATGTACTGTTCAGTTGTTGACATTCCTTGTTCCAATAGCTGTTGTGTGTACAATGTTTGAGGGCTGCCTATGTAGGACTCACACAGTAGGCCACCTATACATTACAATTTACAGGTGGTCATGTGTGTGTGCCATCCATTTTACTGTGTGTGCAGGTGGAGAGGTGTGTCAGTCCGTAGGGGCCTACACTGTCAGAGTATGTGCTATACGTTCCCTCTTTGCCAAGGCATAGGCATATTGGGCACACCTCCGTCTGCCTACTGGGGCTGGCACAGTGTGTTTGTGGTCTAAATCCCTCTGTGCCTGTGATGGTCTTGGCAATTGTGGTGGGCTATGAGGGCCTTCACTATTTTGTCCCTGCTGCAGCTGTTTCCGCAGGATCATATTATGTAGCATGGCACATACTATGAAGATGTGGGCACACATGCCTGGAGAGTACTGCAAGGCTCCACCAGATGTGTCCAAGCAATGGAATCGTGATTTCAGCATCCCGAACACACGCTCTATGATGATTCTGGTTTGTGTGTGTGCCTCATTATGGCGTTCTTGCATGGGTGTGTGTGCATTTCTGATGGGAGTCATCATCCACGGCTCCAGTGCATAGCCAGCATCCCCCACAAGGTGGCCATGTGGGATGTCCCCCCTGACAAATACCTGAAACAGCTGTGAGGCATGCCAGATATGGGAGTCATGGTAGCTTCCAGGGCTGCCAGCACACACATCCATGATAATGCCCTGGGCATTGCACATGACCTGGCAGTTGATGGAGTGGAATCTCTTGCGGTTTATGTAGCACCTACCATGCTCACCAGGTGATGACTTGATATGTATGTGCGTCTATTGCACCCAGTACCTCCGGGTAGTGTGCCACATGGTGGAAGTGACGCATATTGTTGGCCAACTGCTCCTGAGTTTGGGGGGAGTATATATGCTCATTGGCATGTGGTAACATGGCATCCAGGAACTGGTGTAGTACCCTGGATGCTGATGCCTGTGAGATCCCCATTATATCTCCAGCTGGCCTTTAAAAATACCTGTGGCTAGTATTCGCAAGCTTACACATACCTTCATGTCCACTGGGATGGGTTCCCCTCTGTTGTTTCTGGTTCTCAGGCGTGGCCAGCACAGCTCAACTATTTACTGTAGGATGTCCCTGTCCACCCTGTAATGCTTTACTATCTCCAGATCATGTAGCCCCTGGTAGGTTACCCTTGGTCTGAACACTCTTCTCCTCCTCTGGGGCCTGCGGTGGTTGTCAGCATCATCCTCCACAACACTGTCAGTCTCTAACACATGGTGATGAATGACAGCTATGGCAGCTCCCAACATGTACATTTTAAAAGTTCCCCATGTCTTTACACCTATGGTGCAGTGTTTGGGAATACACAGGTGTGTGTAGGGTGCTTTCACACTTGATACTATTGTGCTGTGAACACCGATGATGTCATAGGGTGTGTACGTATGATCGTAGCTACAGGGTATCTTATGTGTTTTACTACAGGAACTACTATTGTGGTGCCTTTGGTGTTGAATTACATTTGGCTGCCGTGGATTACCTCTTGCCCTTCCCTTTATCTCCGTTGCTTATTTTAAAACTGTCTCGCTATGTTAAACTCATTTAACATAGCGAGACACTAAAAAAAGCAACGGAGATCTTGCTTTCTCCGTTGCTTTTTTTTAAACACTGCCTCGCTATGTTAAATGGGTTTAACATAGCGAGACAGCTTTAAAATAAGCAACGGAGATCTCCGTTGCTTATTTTAAAGCTGTATCGCTATGTTAAACCCATTTAACATAGCGAGACAGTGTTTTAAAAAAACGAGTTATACTAATGGAAAAAAGTCCGGGCGACCGGACCTTTTTCCATTAGTATAACTCGATTTACAACGGGCACGCTGGCCAATCAGCGTGCACGTTTTGGGGGGGTCATGGTATAATATGGCAGTTTCACTGTTATATAGGGAATATTAGAATATTTAGTCACTATATAAAATGTTGCAGTTAAAACTGATTACGGGCTTATCTACACTGTGATGATGGCTGTACCAACAATTGGATTTAGTGTGAAAATTTAATGTCGTGTTGAGATTTCTCAGGTACTCTCTGGACAGTGGAACAAAAGGACTGGTATTTTTGGCACCCCCTAGTGACAGCAGTGAACTCCTCATAAACTCAAGCTTCTTCCTACCCATAATCCCTCCCTGTTGTGAATCCTCCAAATCTTATTGCTAACATTAAGGCAATGACATCACATCTCCTCTCAACTTGAGTGTTTAGGGAATGACTTTTTGTTTTGCAGTGCCCTTGTTTTCAGGTAATTACAGTTTAGTTTTTTGATTTTACAATTCTATATTTACAGTTTAGTTGAGTTTCTTGAATAGTTTTACCACCTTTTTCTATCCTCTCTATCTTGCCTTGCCTCTCTCCCCTCCGCTTCCTTCTCTGTAAAACACAACACTGTTTAAATCCAACATATGGTACCAACACCTATCAATGGAGGAAGCAGAAAGTATGGGCCTTAGACCCAAAGATGTGACAAAGTATGGAGAAAGAAACCAAATAGGGCTTTAGAAAATGCAAGGGGTACAGGCATAAATTGCCCCGACAGGATTTGCATGATCTGTGTTTAATTTGTTTGGGAGTGTTGCATTGCAACAGTGACTCTTCCATTTGTAAGGGATTTAGCAGCAGAACTTTAGCTGATCGACAACAAATAGGTTGTTAAGGGTATTTTCCCTGATGCACACACAGAGGAGAGCAAAAAGTAAGACAAAAAAGCATTCATTACTGGAGAAATTCTCTCCAGCTAAGAGTCCAAGGTTGGCCACCTTGCTCCAAGCAGGTTTGACTCCACTGACACTATCTCCTCCAGGTCCCAGGGTCACTCCTCCCAGGATTTCACCTTCTTAGCCCAGGTTATCATAGCCAAGATGGTCTCCCCCTTGGCACCAGGAGTCTTCTGACATTTTATATATATATATATATATATATATATATATATATATATATATATAATATATATAAATATATATATATATATATATATATATATATATATATATATATATATATATATATATATATATATATATATACATATATATAGTGCCTTTTTTAGGCAAGGTTCAAATGACAAATTCACCACTGTAACAGGTACAAGCAAGCAAAATCTGTGGGTATTGCTACTCAATGCTAGAAGTCTAAACCTCAAAATGCACTCACTCGAGGCACTCCTTAAAATGGATAACATCAACATCTGTGCAGTGACAGAGACCTGGTTCAAGGCTCCAGAGAGTACCCCTGCATTACCAGGCTATAACTCATACCACACCTTTCAGCCACCTACCTGGACCGAAACACTAAAGGTGGAGGCATGTCCATATTCATTAAGGATATCCACACCTCCAGGCTAGTTGCTCAGCATAATGCATCTGAGATTATCCAAGTGCAACTAACTCTGGGCAAGACCGCAATCCAAATTGTAGCTTGCTACAGATCCTCCACCATGCCTCAGGATTCCCACTCTTCATTTCTTGATACACTGGAAAATATTAGGGTACAACCTAACATCCTAATAATGGGCGATTTCAACTAACCCACCATTAACTGGGAAAACTACTCATGTACCAACTCTTGTGCTCAACATTTTCTGGAATTCATAAATTCCAATGCCTTGGATCAACTTATCCACACCCCCACCAGGGGCAGCAATATTCTAGACCAGGTTTTTGCCAACATGGGCAACTGGTGCTCCACACCAGAGGTCAATTCCTTGTTGGCTAGATCCGACCACAAGCTAATCACCCTAGACATCCACATCCCTCCCCCAACCCCATTAGGGAAACCACCGTAAAAAAATTCTCCAAAGCCAACTTCACACTTCTTAAGACAGAACTGGCAAACGTTGTGACACCCATGCTGATGGACAATAGCGGTATGACTGCTGAATCCTAAATAAATGCACTTTATAAGTACTTGCACGAGTGCATGGATCATGCAATCCCTAACAGAACCAAGATGCTATCCTCCAAAAAAAGGAAGCCAATCTGGTGGTCCCCTGCCATAAACAAACTCTACAACAGAAGAAAGAAACTGTTGCAAAAAAAAGTAAAATCCTATTATTGGAGGAAATCCCTGGTCAGCCTCAGTAAGAAGCCGAGATCCCTCATAAATTCCTCCAAAGCTAGTTACGAAAACAAAATTGCCACTGACTCTAAAGACAACCACAAAGCATTCTATAGCTATGTCAAGAATCTCAATGGGAACACTCAGATCTGCTGTGAGTTAAAGCACAATGGCACTAAATATACAGAACCAACTGATATTACCAGCATCCTGGCAGATAGGTTCAGTGCTACCTTTACCCCTCTCTCATCCCCTAAAGGGCCCATCTCTATACCGGAAGAATGCAAAGTTCCTGTAATCACGGCTGCAGAGGTAAAAAACACACTCTCCAAAGCCAAGAACACAGCATCCATGGGACCTGACAACATCCCAGGCTGCATTCTACATGAACTACAGAATGAACTGGCACCCCACCTAAGTGCCATGTTCAGTCATAGCCTCACCTCAGGCTATGTGCCCACTGAATGGTGCACAGTGATTGTTATCCCACTCCACAAAGGGGGAGCCACCACGGACCCCGGAAACTACTGCCCCATTAGCCTGATGAGCCTGATCTGCAAGGCTATGGAACGTATCATCATGGAACTTATAAACAATGACATTAGTAATCTCCAAACTCTGGACCCCACCCAGTTCGGGTTTGTGAAAGGCAGATCATGTCTCCTAAACCTGATAGACTTCTTTGAAGTGGTCACCAAAGCCATAGATAAGGGTAAGGTGGTTCACACAACCTATCTAGATCTTGCCAAGGCTTGCGACACCATCCCCTGCTCTGGAATTATAGATAAACTCACTAAACTAGGTATAAATCCCTATGTCACAAGATGGGTTGCCAACTGGCTCACTGACAAAACCCACATTGTGAAAGTAGCAGACTCCAAATCCGACTTCAGACCAGTGACAAGTGGAGTACCACAGGGTTCAGTCCTGAGTCCTCTCCTGTTTGGTATCTACTTCTCTGAAGTACAGGCTAACGCAGAAGGTCTTTGGCTAATGAAGTTCACAGATGACTGCAAACTAGGAGCCATAATCAAAACTCCAAAAGATGTGGACATCCTACAAAAGGGCCTCACTGAGACAGATGCCTGGTGTCAAACCCATGGCCTCAAGCTCAATGCCAAAAAGTGCATTGTCATCCCTTTTGATAAAAACCCATTACCCATGAACTACCACATAGGTGGTAGTCTACTTAACACCGAAAGTGTGATAAGAGACCTTGGGACACAGGTGGACAGTAGTCTCTCCTTTGATAATCACATTGCCACAGTAGTCAGGAAATCCTTCTACATGGCACACCTCATCACAAAAGATTTCTCATCCAGGAAAAAAGAGGTCATTGTTTCCCTCTACTCATCACTCATTAGACGCATTATAGAGTACAATGCCTCTTTTGGTATGTACCTCACAAGACATCTACAGCAACTGGAAAGGCTGCAGAAATACCTCACAAAGAGGATTATCAGCCTCAAACAGATGCCTTACGCAGGCCGTCTCAAAAAACTGCATCTTTACTCTGTCACATATCACCTACTCAGGGGCGATCTCTGCCTAACACACAAAGCTATATCAAACCCAGAGCTTTTGGACATGCTCCACTTAAAGAAATCCCAATCCCTCTGAGCTACACACTCTAGGGACCTAAACCTTGTTACCACAATAAACAGAACATGCTGGAGGGATAGATTCCTGTCCCAGAGACTTCCCATACTCTGCAACAAACTATCAATCTATATCAAACAAAGCTCCTCATTAGCACTCTTCAAGAAAAATCTTGATGATTGGATGGGAGATAGGAAATTCACCCCGGGGATCACTTCTGTGGCTCTGCTCGACAGTGGCACAGGAAAATAATTTTCTTGGGTGGCGAAAACCAGGGTACCTATTGGCTAGGCTTAGTACCTACCTATGAACCTATGAAGGAAAAATCTACTCCTCAATGCATAGCAGGTAGTTCCTCTTTGGAAAAAGAGTTGTAGATATCTCAGGAGCCCCACTCAGCTGGATTGGTAGCATATGATGTTGACTTTTATTAAGGCCCAGATTCAATATGGCATTGTCTCAGGCCTGACATTTTCTACCTCAGGCTCAGGTTTGACCCAGTCTCTACCACTTGCCTTTCCTGTGCTGGGCAATTTTTAATCACTAGCCTCCATGATGCAGATTGATCTAACTTCTCCAGTGTTGTCTGCTTCAGCTTCAGTAGCCTCAATGCCAGTCTGTTTGATGGTGAGGGTTAGTAGGTCCTTGAGGGTCACTGTCAAACCTTTAGCCCCAAAATTGTTGGCAGTGATTCCTTCAGGAGCCATTCTTAGTGTTAGAAAGTTTGACATTCGATACTGGGACAAAAGTTCTGTGGCTTGCCTTCAGCCCTGATGGTTTTGGTAATAAAGATGGGTCCTGACTTGACTCCCTCGACTTTTGCCATTTTTCCATCCGTGCTGATTCCAGCTGGCCCAGGTATTTCATTTCACTACATGGTGCAGAAGGGGACTACCTATAGCTGCTCTGGCACTGATTCCAATTTGGGATATTGATGAATCTGGATGCTTGGGCAGGACATCACATTGGCTCCCTCGGGACAAGGGGATGCATAGGCCAGTACTGGTGGGATCTGGGGTTTCCTCTTCTTCAGGCAATTCAGATGAAGCTTGGGATTCTAGTTCTGCCCCCCCCTCTCAGAAGTAGAAGTATTGCAAGAGGAGGCAGATGGACTCCCCTTTAGAGTCCCCCACTCTGGACACAGATTTGGATGAAGTGAAGGTTTTTCCCAAATCCCCTCAGGAAGATCCTCTTTTGGTTTAATTTCTTCAAGTTTTTTGGGGTTATAATACCATAAAGGGAGCTCCTCCCGTAAGTAAGATATTGGAGAAGATGACATGGCCGGTGAACCCTACCTTCCCAGAATAGCAATCTAGCTTTGAGAATCACTATCAACATGGTCAAATGCATTTTACAGCCATCTCATGATCTGGTGTTCATAGGCTGCTATATCAGCACATTAAGTCAGCTGGCAAGTTAACCTCGAGAGAAAGAGTCTCAGCCATAGTAGTTTAGGTTCTTGGACTGATCTCCTAGGACAGGACATCAGCAGTGAGTGTTCTAACGATATTAGGTTTAATGTGGCTGCTACCATCCAAATGGTTCCTCATTGAAGGCTCAATATGAGAATTTAGCAGTGGACACTTTGGACACAATGGGTCAAACTTTTTAATCAATGCATTACACACACAATTATATTATTGAAGTCAGTCAGGAAAAGCCTACAATAGTGGACTAATCCTTAGAATTTGAAAAATGGATGTTGTTTTACCAAACTGATTTTCCATGGCAAAAGTAACCATGGATGTGAGTTCCCTTGGGCGGGGTGGAGAGGCACTTCATGAACAAGACAGTACAAGGTTTGTGCACTACAAAACAGGCTTTTTTCCACATCAGTCTTCTTGGGATGAGGACAGTCCTCCAAGGATGCAGATATTTCAGGACATGCTCCCTCTGGGTATGATTGCCATACAGTTTGACAACATGTCAATTATACAGCACATCATCAAGCAAGGGGGAACCCAGTCTTATCCTCTGTGCAGAGAAGCAAACATAGTGTGAAAAGTGGGTGTTGGCTTCATGCCACTTACTAACATCAATCCCCATAGCAGGGATGGGTAACATCTTTGCAGACAAATTGAGCAGACAGATTCTGCTTCCCCACAAATGTTCCCTTGGTGATAAAGTGGTGAACAGTATATTCAAGCAATGTAGACAACCTTGCTGAAATTTTTTTGCTTCACCATTCAACACCAAGTACTCCTTCTTTTTCAGCATATTTCCTCCAGAAGGGCAGTCACTGTGAAATACATTTTCCCATGACTGGACCCCTGGTCTACTTTAGGCCTTCCCCCTGTTTCCACTGATTCCATGACTCTTGCAGAAAGTCAAAGAGTGCAAGGCCATACTCATTCTTATAGAACCTTTTTGGCCTCATCACATCTTGTTACACCTTGCTGTGGCCTCATCTAAAGAAGAGACCCCTGTGGCACAGATCCTTGTTATACTGACTTACCCATCCATAGTGCCTCATCCAGAAATTCAGTTTGTCAATCTACCTGCTTTCTTTCTCCAGTTCCCATGAGGTGGTGGACTGTATTAAGGCATCTCAGAAGAATTTCACCAAAAAGATTTACAAAGGTAAATGGAAAACAGTTTGCTTTGTGGACACGGAAGAGAGACATCTCCCATATGTCTGCACCATTAGAGGAGGTTTTAATCTTCCTGACTGAATTATACAAAAAGGTGATAGCTTTTCTTCTATCAAAGTTCATTTGGAAGCCATCTTGTCTTTTCATGAGGGGTTTTCCAATAATTTGCTGGCTGCACATAGACCCTCCTTAGCAAGACCAGCACCAGTGTGGAATCTAAATTTTGTATTATAATTCTTGATGAGACCTCCCTTTGAGTCAGCTAGCTCTGTGGAAATTAAATTCCTTTCTTAGCAGATATTTTTTTCTGATAGCTATTACATCAGCAAGGTAAGTTTTGGAACTTCAGGCCTTATCTTTACAATTTCCATATATTGTTATTGATCCAAACTGTCCTATCTAAAGTGGCATCACAGACCAATTTGAACCTGTGCATTCATTTAGCTGTAGTTTTTCTTAGTACTGTAATAAAGAGGACTACCTGTTACATTGCCCTGATATTCACAATTTTGATTTGACTTGGATCATGCTAAAACTTTTTTTTTTTAGTTTTTCATCAATTAAACTGGATCTCAAGATTTCTAAGATTACTCTGGCAAAGTGGATTACTGAGTGTATCTCATTCTGCTATGACAAGGCAGGCAAGGAGTTACCTGTTCCTCCAAAGGGACATTTTGTCAGGGCTCGAGCCACATTGACAGCCTTCCTCAGAAATCTCTCATTCCAAGATATTCAGCAGTGGCCACTTGGTCTTCCATGCATACCATTGCTAAACATTACAACCTTGACTCTCTAAAGCAAGGGCTTCCTTCGGATCAACTGTCTTGAGAGGCTTACTGGAGAAGACCACCCGTGTCAGTGGGGAGTACTGTCCTGTTGTTCCAGTGCCATAAATAAATAAGTTATGTACTTACCAGAACATGAGATTTCTCTGGTGTCTATCCAGACATTGGAACAACCCACCCACCTCCCCTCTCCAAATTACATTAGATGGCAGCCTACTATTAATCTGGCTTTTCATACTGTTTTTTTTCCCCAGACACATTTGGGTCATACTTTGAAAGTCCAAATAACTATTGATAGCCACACTTTTGCTAGCAGTGTGTGCAACAAACTTTTCACTATTCAAGGTATTTTCTAATATTTTATCTAGAAACACAGAACTCATTTTACTTTCAATAAAACAAATTAAAATAAAAGACGTTAAACAAATCCAACATCTCAGGACTTCCTGAACAAACAAATAAAATAGAATACCACCTATAAAGCAAAAGTATATTTTCCAGAAACAGAATATGAACTGCCATGGATTAATAAGTCCTTCCATTCAGCCATCTCCATTACAGTACTAGTGTAGATGAGGTCCATTCTTGTCCCCATAGCCACATCTAGTATTTGCTTGAAAATACCATTTGCAACACAAACTATTTGTGTCTCAACATCACACTCAAGGCTCCACCTGAAACTTCACTCTTGGTATCAGAAACTTTTTAATGTCTGTGCAGCTTCTTTAAAACAAAGAAACTAAATGGGTAAGAATTACAGTACATAATTTTTCCATATTGTCTACCACTAAATCATCATCCACGAAAATGTGTTTAATGTCTTTTTTGTGTGTCGGTCTCAAATGTACCCATAGTTTGGACTGTGTTTTACTTGCCTGAAGGTAAACAAAGAAGCTTTTATTGTCCCTAACATGAATAGGTATTTGGTGACACAAAAACGGCATGGTCCACCTAGCCTGCATGCTGAGATGTGTATTGGCCTATAGTGTCTTTATTCTTTTTGGGGGTCATACAAAGCTTAACTGTGTACTCTGTGCATTTAGAACTTCATGCCCAAGTTCAAAAATTCTTTTGTCTGCCCCACACTTTATTGAATTCTTACATCCTTTTTGGTGATACAGTGCCCTTAGAGGAACCATTTCTTCGGTCTATAATATCCTTTGTGAGGTAGCTTGTTACGTTACACCTCTGCCGTCATCATTCGTATCCTTTAGTACATGTACACCTGTACCTTGCAGCTAATTTCCTTTTACTAAACAGTTTATGTTCTCTCATCTCTGATTTCTTGAATATATTATACGTGATGCACTTGCTCAGGCTAACCTTGTATAATCTTTGGTGCTAAATCATGCACCCCGGCACCCCATTGTTTCCTTCCTTAGACTGCCGCAACTTGTCTATTTTATTTGATAGACTAAGGTCTCAAAACTGCATAGGGCTGTTAATACAGAATACATTTTTTATCCTTCTATACATAGGAATAATAATTCTTTTTCCTGTATAGGTGATTTTTTTCTCATGCATTCCAGCTTCAATCCACTAAACTTTGGCTTTACAGCCTTCTCATTGCTTGGTTTTGTGGTTGTCACTTGATATTTTTGTACTTGCTAGTAACTTCTTTGCCGTTTCTGTGATATGTTATTTTATTTATTTATCTACTTATTTATTTTTGGTTGACTGGTTTGGTCCCACTAGGCCTATGTCTTATTTTTAGGGAAGGTGGAAATGGTATTTATACATAATAAGAGAAATGTAACATGGCCACTGCAGAATTTGCACAACTGTATTTTTGGATAGGATATAAAAAGACCAGATGAGAAAGTTGTGGGGAAAGAAACTGTCTGGAGTATTTGAAATGAGATCTACTCTGGTAAAGGAATATTATTTAAAAATCAACAGCTGAAATTGTTAGATGTTACAATAGTTGGCCTTGGATGATACTTTATATTTTATATATATATATATATATATATATATATATATATTTTTTTTTTTGTGATGTCAGATATGTGAGAAAAAAGTATTGTGGTATATGTTTATATTAACATTAAATATATGTTGGGAATGGTTGAGGAAATAAATATGTAATAGTTACAAATGATGCAGTATTATTATGGGGACTTTAATTCTAATTGGACTAAATGTTGAAGAAAATAAATCAGGCTGTGAAGAGGTGTGGGTGAAATTAAATATGAGAAATTAGAGTTAAACAAGATAATGTACATTACAAACAGGGTTAAAAATGTAAACGTTAAAAGAGACAGGCATATTTTTTTACCTTGAGGCTGTGTTGGTTGAGGTAGGAGATGATGAAGAATGGATTACAGACGACAATGGTATGGAGGGACGGATGTGGAAGTTAGTAAAACAGAAGAGGTTAAGAAAGAAATGGAAATATTATGGCAGGACCACTGGTCTCTAAAGTCTTTTTTATGAAACTTGGCCATTTTGGTGGAGACTGTTCAGGAAGAAATATAAAAAAGGAGTATGTGAAGATGGAAAATTAGATTTGGAGGAAGACAAAAATCAGTAAATAACATGAAGGATTCTGAAGAAGTTTTGCATACACAGCAAAAAGAATTCTTAGAAAGGGAGAATAACCAGCATAATAAAAACTGTGAATGTACGCTGGATCCTTTCTTTGGTGAAAGTTTTTCCTGGTCTGCTTTTCCATTCAGTTGGTGGTGTTTGCATCATGGATAACTCATTGGCCAGATGCTATGGGCTATAAATTTTCTGGAAACATGGAGGATGATAAAAAGCATGCAGTAATAGTAGTTATAAATGAGACATTTGACCAGTGAATATGAGACATGCAAAAGGGTAATAAGCTTTAGTTAATGAATGTGCTTATATGTGATTCTATTAAGAAGCAGTGAAAGAATTCAGATGGCAGAATGGAGAATGAGAGGGGAGGTGAGCAGTCCAGTATATTTATGACTTATGCTGTGTCATTATTTGGAGCTCAGAGCTGAACACCATTCAAAGAGGGGTACTGCATTGTAAAACAAGCTGGAGGAATATGTTTTAGGTGTCATATTATACTTTTAACTTTATGTATACTGGATGCTGTGTACAATGGTAAAGAAGAAGGAGAATATAGTAGGAAAGGCAATGTGAGAAGAATGCAAAGTGTTTTGTATAACAGAGAGTGCACAGCGAAAAGAAGGATATATGAAAAAAGAAGGTGAAAGAGTATGGTGAAAAAATAAAAAGCTGCGAAATTAAGGTAGCTGGTATAAATAAAAGTAAGCATGGTATAAGGAAGTTATGAAGGGAATATACGATATAATGCCCTGGGTGCAAAAAAGTGTGATCATTGAAATGGTAATAAAAGACAGGTTAGATTTAGAAAGGTTAATGAAATGGCATATTTAGTATGGAGGTTAATGTGGCAAAAAGTCCCCATTCAAGGGGCAAATGAAATAGAAGCAAATGAAAGAAATGTGCTAGGTGGAACACTGTCTTTAATATGCATTACTTGAATATGATAGGGTTAAAAAATTGGGAAAGGTTTAAAAATGAGTATTAATACAAATATTTTTGCTTCATAGATTTGAATATAATATGCTATGGGGCTTATGAAGGAAGGAAAGAAAGAAGAAAAACATATGGGGCATAGGATATTAGTAAGTAGTGCAGGGATAATTTTGAATAGTATGTGTGAAGAATTGCTGTGCAATTAAATGTGGTATGAAATTATTATGGGGAATTTAAATAAACAGTTGTTGAAAAGGGGGTGGGCTGAAATTTGGAATGTTAAAATGTGTGAAGAAATTACGTCAATGTAGTTATTCTTTTATCCTTGAAAGTTGTTTAATTGCATTTTGATGGATAAAGTGAAAAGTTTATACCGAAATTGAATGACTTGTATAAATAAAAAGCTCCTACTGCATCAGCAGTTGACCCTATTGATATGCTGATGGAGCAGGCAGCACAGTATGGAGAAGCATTTACTTATGACTGAGGAAGGAATGCAAAATGTGCATATTTCAATTACTGGCCAAGAGGTTAAAGTATAGCAGGAGAATGTGATGGAGATGCACTATCAGAGATGTAGTGGTGTCTTTGGCTTTCAATGCATATAATAAGCCTTTACCAAATAACATGCTGTTAGAATGGCAAACCATCACACTGTCAGAAATGGAAGTACTAGAACTAGCATGGGTGTCCATATTACTAGCAGCTGATGAGGAGATCAATGACCAGAAATACCAGATACACCTGCAAGTATTGGCAGGACAGGAGTGCAGCACAGTAGTCCAGAGAGCCTTGAAAAAAGAAGGAATATGAGCCAAAACGGCCATAGATATATAGTGTGAGACTAAACACTGGCAGAGGTCAGTTTGCCCCTTGTATAAAGGTATTAAAGGTTCATTTCTTGTAGTGACAAAAACTGCCAGAAGGCAGCTACATTCCTGTTGACAAGCTATTATATTACTGTTGGGCAGGGGGTAGGGGGGTTCAGCCAAAAGGCATATTAGTGCTGATACATATAAGCAATTGGTTCCTGTATAATATCAGCTATGAGACTGAAGCTGTGTAAACTGAAGTATTAAAAATGACATACCACAGTCCATTTTCACATTATATGATATCACATTAAATAGAGGTGCAAAGTACAGATTTTCTTAAGAAATAAAACAGTTTCACCAGAAGTGATAACAGACTTTAATCTGGGATTGAGAAGTTCAGGAAGAGTTATGAGAACTTTAAAGAAATAATAAATTACATGCGGCAGCATGGAGCACATGCTTTATTAATGACCATGTGTTTGAACATCTACCTAATCAATTATATGTTCTGGGTGACAGATGAATAGTAAAATACGTAGGACAACTCAAAAGATGTTATCTGTGTGGCGAAGACTGGTACATCAGCAATGGATTTAATAAAAGGTGTACTAGGCATGGGAAGCGGAGTCATATACAAGTAATAACTGTGATGAAAGATTCAAAAGATGTGGTTCAAATCAATACATTTGGACTGATTGCATATCAGGAAGAAGAGAAGAATAAGAAAAGGTGGAAAATGCAAATACAATAATAGTCTGAAAGTCTTGTTATTGCTGTAGATATGTAAGGTATATAATCACTGTTGTAACAGCAGCTCCACCCCCATAGTGCATTAGTTTGCAGAATTACAAGATTCAGAGATTAAAGAAGCAGACAAACAAGAAGGTAAACACACATGCACGAGTGGAAGAAAATTGTAGTAGAAGGAGTTGTAATACATTTAGAAAATCAAGTTGAAGTAGGTAAATATCCACCATGGACATTAAAGAATGACAGTAGAAGAAGCAGTGAGCTTGGGTGCTTCAATATTGTGAAAATGAGTACAATAAACTTCAATAGAAACTGCCATTGCTATCTCATAAAAAGTGGATATTACATGAACGCACTAGGTAGCCTATCTACAAAATGAGGAGTGGTTTCTGTCCCAATTATTGTGGTTTATTGGACTTTTGGGCAGTTTCCTCCATATCTTTCAACTTTCTGGCTTAATAGCCTGAATTTGCACTTGTTTCCCTCCTTTCCTGTAACTAGTGTAGTCCAGATACAGATTTGCTGTGTCCAAGACTGTTTGTAAGCTTTTGGAGATATCTATGATATTTAAGGCTTTCTGATCGGTTGTTGTTAGGCCTTGGGTTGTGGATTTGATCATATTAAAAGTCTTTTTATGTAGTACATTTTATTTAATTGCTTAATATATCACTAAAAGGGCACTAATTGACTATGGATTTATCCAGGATCTTAGCAGGGTGGTCCTCTGAAAGGGAGGATTTGGGTATATTTGGACTTGGCAATACTAATAATGCTGGGAATAACAATTTGACTTTCAATCCTGAGAACCAATGTGAATCACTATTCCAGCAATTAAATAAGAACATGAGATCTTTAAGACTGAATGTCTGGCATTGCAAACTTTTCAACGCCTACCTGGCTAAAGGGATATCCCCGAGAGGTCTGAGAGTTAAGATACAGCCCCTGGTCAGTGATATTGATGATGTATAAGCCAAAGAATGGTTAGGTATTCAACAGCAAACATCTATGGCATTTGTTGAGACACTAGCTAGATATGATGAACACATAATAGATAAAGAAATTGTCAGTATTACTAAATTGTGTGAAGAGACTAAGGTCTAGGAGGGTCAGCCCTTTTACATTACATATCTTAATAAATTAAGTACAAATCTTTTGGGACTGGAACAACAATTAAGGGATAGAAAGGTCCATAAGTTTCAACATGACCAATTGGATTATGACAAAGGGAATCCCTTAGGTCACAATAGACATGTGAGGTTTGAAGGGGGCACCAGTAGGATCAGCTAAACTACCAAATGCAAATACCCTAGATCTATACTTAAAAAACTGGGGGTATATACTGATTCATCAGGGGCAGAGTCCTCATCAGGCACTGACCTGGACATGCAGCAAACCCCAGACTCACCCACCCCTAAAAGGAATAACACTGCTTCCCCTTTAGGTCTTACAAAAGAGCAGGACACAAGGACAACAAAAATAAGCAGCATGGAAGGGCTACTGGAACGTCTTATGTAGAAATGATCAATTGTAATGAGCAATGTGTTGAATATTTCAAATGTGGCTTTAACTGATAGCTAGGTTTCCTTGCTAAATAAAGGACTTAATTTTATTCCCGTTTTTTTTTTTTTTTGTCACTGAGGATGTGTTAGCACAATATGTCATGGCTTTTTGTAGATTGCTAAATCTTAAGTTGCATTTTCATGACAATGTTTCCAGTACTGATTCTGATACAACATTTACATATCACAAATCTAGTTTTGTACCACCTATGCACCATAATGTACATCTTTTTCAATCCTGTGTGCTCAAAGATCTACATTTCAACTCTAGGGGATTCAATGTTAAGGCTAACAATCTGTCAAAGACTGATATGGACAGCTTATGCGAGTTGATTGACAATGATTGACAACAAGGAACTGGTGAGTCTTTCTGTGGATAAGGGAGGGGTCATGGTGGTAATGAATTGGCGACAATATGATGCCAAAGCACATAAAGAACTAACTGATTGCAGATATTACACTAAAATGCTTTTGGACCCCACATTTATGTTCAGGAAATAAATTGATCCATTCTTGGGGTCAGCATTGCAGGAGGGCATCATCACTGACAAAACCAAATTCCATCTTACAGTGTCCGATCCATGTAGCCAATACATATATTTTCTCCCAAAAATTCACAAGGATCCCCTCAACACACCAGGAAGACCCATAGTTGC
Organism: Protopterus annectens; assembly: GCF_019279795.1. Taxonomy (NCBI): domain Eukaryota; kingdom Metazoa; phylum Chordata; order Ceratodontiformes; family Protopteridae; genus Protopterus; species Protopterus annectens. The sequence continues at coordinate 1,026,746,759 of NC_056731.1, read as the reverse complement.
TGGAAATGGGTCACTTACTGAACCTTTGTACCAATTCCTTACATTACATCTTAAACCCATGTTGAAATGGGTTAGATCTAGGATTCAGGATACTACAGCATTTCTGGGCATTGTTTCTGAGATGCAACTTGAGGAGAGCTGGTTCCTCTGTACATTGGATGTTAGTGCACTTTTTACAAACATCCCACATTGGGCAAGCCTCGATGCAATTGAATACTGGTTATACAAATCCAATCTGTATGAACCAGGCTTTAATCCCTTCCTAATATGCTTAGCAGAACATGTGTTAGCCAAAAATGTTTTTTCTACCAAAATCAATGTTACTGGCAGGTACAGGGAATAGCTATGGGGGCATCTTTTGTCCCCATATATGCTGACCTCTTCATGGCTTATGTAGATGAGTACATCATTTATGGCATGACACATAACATTTATTTGGGTGAAATTGATATATGGAGGAGATAGCTGGGTGATTGCTGGATGTTGTGGAGGTCGGATGTTGATTATCTTATGGAATTTATTGAATATTTGAATGAAAACAAATGGGGCCTTCAGTTTACGGTAAACTATCATAGGGAACACATCACATATCTAGATGTTTAGGTCAGTAGAAATGAGGACCATACATTACGCACTGAAGGTTTCCTTAAATATCCTCAATATAATTCCTTACTCCACGCATCCAGCTTTCATCCTCCCCATATCACCAGGATCATTCCCAAATCCCAGTTTATTAGGATGGGGCGTATCTGCTCACAAGACTCATTTTTCAAAATTTTTCGTAAAGATTTGGTTAACAGGTTTAGAAACAGGGATTATAAGATGTGTTATGTTCTAGGTGCAAGCAATTATGCTGCTAATCTTAACAGGGAGGATTCGCTCAAATATAAGGAGAAGCATCGAGGCACTGGCATGTTATTTGTTTTATGACCACTTATGGTAGGAACACTAACATACTCATGGACATCGTATGGAGACATTGGAACATACTATTGGCAGACAACACTCTCACATAATATCTTGGCGACACATGTCACTTTTCATTTCGTAAAGGCAAGAACCTGGGTCCACACAAAACTTCCTCTACAAACACTATATAAACAACAATTTCGGGGGACAAACTGACTGGCTGCATGCCCCGTGGCCACTGCAGCCATTGTAATAAGGTTACAAAGTCTAATCAATTTTCTAGCAAAAATTGCGGTGTGTTTTTTTATATTGATTTTTTTGCCAACTGCAGCAGCGACTGGCTAGTATATTTGGCTACATGCAGTTGTTCTGCATTTTACATAGGACAGACCTCTAGGCCATTCAGATTGCAGATTTCTGAACATCTAAGTGATATAAGACAAAAGAGAGCCAGCAATGCCTTGTACAAGCATACTAGAAAACACCCCACAGCTTCCTTTAATTTTATGATTATTGATAGAATATTGGGGGACAGATCCCAAAAAGGAGGACGACACTCTATCTTAGATGCAAAAGAGAAAAAATGGATCATTAAACTGGGTGGACTTTTTCCACCCAGGCTAAATGAATATTTATCAGTCAACCAATCACGGTATGTAACCAATTTGTATTTTTGTTTAAAAGGAACAAATGAATGATTCTGTTTTCAACACTGATGAAGGCTAAGAAACTGTTCCTGCCAAAACCGGTCTGTTATTTTTGTTCTTTATATGTAACCTAATAAATATATTCTGATATACAGCCTACAGTTGCTGGCTCATTTGTGTTTGGAAGCTTCTGAGCCTCTCAAGTCTTTCTGTGTTGGAGGGAAGCCTTCTAGCTTATCAGTGGGAGTGGTAAGCACTAGGTAGCGTATCTACCACAAGAGGAGTGGTTCCTGGCCCAGAAATTGTAGCTTATTGGCTGTTTGGACAGTTTTTCCATCTCTCTCAACTTTCTGATTTAAAGGCCCACGTTTGCGCTTGTTTCCCGCCTTTCCTGTAACTAGTCTAGTCCAGATACAGACGTGCTCTATCCAGGACTGTTTATAAGTTTCTGAGCAGTGCCAGAGTCTGCTCTTCAATTTTTCCCTTAGATGTACTTGTTCTCTCCTCTCCTGCACTTATACTAGCTTATTAGTCTAGCACTTTAACAGACTTCTTGTAGCAATTAGCTACCAGGACTAATACATTACTTATTATTAATGACCACCCCTCCAGGCATGTCCCTGTGCTTTCTCCTATTAACCTGGTGAACTTGGGCATCCTGAAACAATGTAGCGACTGCCTCATGTACATTGACAACCCTCTTCTCTTACCTTCCAGCACTCAGACTTGTTAGTGATGCACTTATATATCCAAATTGGAAGCTACGCACTCTCCAGCCAAGACCGGAATAACTGGTCAAGAGGAGAAGGTCAACACTTGCATCACATCACATGGAACACATAGCCCTCCAGAACACACACCAGCACTGCCTTCACATAAAAACACAAACCACACACCCACCTTCACGGAGGCTCTCAATAAAAATCTACCCAAGCAGCAGAGACCTCCAAGGCAGAAACGCACTCAACCACCACAACACAACACTAATCACGAGACACATAACTCTCTTAAACAGTGTGCCACTCAACCAAAGCCCCTAAGGCAAAATAGCATGCCCAACACACTAGTCATAGGTAACTCAGTAGTGAGACACACTGATGTCCCACTCACAAGGTCAAATAAGGAGAAAGTAACAATCAGCTGCCTGTCAGGTGCCAGGATCCACCACATAACGCGCACACTCAGATCCCTCAACAACAGGTACAAATATGAATCTGTCATTGTACATGTGGGTGTGAATGACCTAAGATGTACCTCCCTGGACTACATGAAAAGAGACACGGAGGAGTGCTTGGATTATGTAGCCCAGACGGGTATGACCCTAGCCCTGAGCAGCATCCTACCATCACCCAGAATGATACCACAGTACAAGCAGAAAATGATTGATTTCAACAACTGGCTAAATTTCTGGTGTCATTCTAAGGGGATCCAGTATCTGTCTGTCTGGGATGACATGATTGACAGACCTCAATGCTTTGCCAGAGATGACCTGCATCTGTCACCCATGGGCTTCTGGATACTGGCCAAGGCTCTTGCCACCCCTATAGTGCCTTTTTAGGTGGTGTTCCAAAGACCAAATTACCACTGTAACAGCTACAAACAAATGCAATCTGAGGGTCATGCTGCTCAATGCTAGAAGTCTAAATCTAAAAATGCACTCACTTGAAGCACACCTTAAAATGGAGAACATCGACATTTGTGCTGTAACAGAGACCTGGTTCAAGGCAGCAAAAAGCACCCCTGCAGTACTAGGCTATAACTCATTCCACACCTTTCGGCCCAAGAACTTGGAATGAAGCTCCAAAGGAGGTGGTGTTTCCATATTCATATAGGATGCACACACCTCCAGTCTGGTAGCCCAACATAATGCATCAGAGATACTTCAGGTGCAGCTAACATTGGGTAAGACAGCAATTCAGGTTGTAGCCTGCTATAGGTCCCCAACCATGAACCAAGACTTGCACTCCATGTTTCTAAACACCCTGGAGAATATTCGGGTCCGACCTAACACTCTGTTACTAGGTGACTTCAACTACCTCTTCATTAATTGGGAAAACTACTCATATACCAATACCGTTGCCCAACGTTTCCTGGAGTTCATTAATTCCAATGCCCTGTACCAGCTCGTTCTTGCCCCCACTAGAGGTAGCAACATCCTTGACCTGGTCATTACTAACATGGGTGACTGTTGCTCTACACCAACAGTCAGCTCCTCCCTGGTTAGATCTGAAACCAAACTAATCACCTTGGAAATTCGCATCCCTTCCACCCCCACCCCTGCAAAGGTAACCACCATAAAAAACTTCTCCAAAGCTAACTTTGGGCTCCTAAAAACAGAGGTGGCTAACTTCACGGCACCCATGCAAATGGAGAATAGTTGCGTGACCGCAGAATCATACACCAATGCACTGCACGAACACGTACACAAATGCATGGATCTCGCCATACTCAATAGAACCAAGATGCTCTTCTCCAAAAAAAAGGAAGCCAATCTGGTGGTTCCCTGCCATAAACAAACTCTACAACAGAAGAAGGAAACTGATGAGGAATAAGGTGAAGTCCCAAGACTGGAAAAAACTCCCTTATCAGCCTCAACAAAAAGTTGAGATTCCCCATCAAATCCTCTAAAGCTAGCTATGAAAACAGAATTGCAGCAGATAGTAAAGACAACCACAATACCTTCTATAGTTATGTAAAGAATCTCCACGACAATACCCAGATTTGCTCTGAGCTACTGCACAATGGTACCTCCTATACTGAGCCAACAGATATTGTCAGTATACTGGCCAACAGATTCAGTGCCAACTTTACCCCCCCCCCCCCAAAGGACCAATCACAATAACAGTAGATTGCCAGGCACCCAGTATTACTGCTACACAGGTTAAAACAGCACTGTCCAAGGCCAAGAATACAGCTTCTATGAGACCTGACAATATCCCTGGTTGTGTTTTACATGAACTACAGAGTGAACTGGCACCTCACCTGTGTGCCCTGTTGAATCACAGCCTCACCTCAGGCTTTGTCCCTACCAAATGGCGTACTGCTACAGTCATCCTGCTCCACAAAGGAGGAGCGACTACAGACCCTGGGAACTATTGCCCCATTAGCCTGATGAGTATGATATGCAAAGCTATGGAATGCATCATCATGGACCTAATAAACAAGGATACAGGGAATCTCCAAATTCTGGTATGGTTTTGTGAAGGGTAGATCATGCCTGCTCAACTTAGTCAACTTCTTTGAGTCAGTCACCAGAGCTGTGGATGAAGGCAAAGTGGTTCATACAGCCTACCTTGATCTGGCCAAGGCTTTTGATACCATTCCCCACTCAGGAATCATAGAAAAACTCACTAAGCTTGGCATCAACCCCTATATCACTAGGTGGGTTGCAAACTGGCTCACAGATAGAACCCACAGTGTGAAAGTAGCTGACTCCAAGTTAGACTGCTGACTAGTCATGAGTAGAGTCCCACAGGGTTCTGTTCTAGGTCGTCTCCTGTTTGGTATCTACGTCTCTGAAGTCCAGGCCAACACAAAGGGACTCTGGCTGACAATGTTTACAGATGATTGCAAGCTGAGAGCTATTATTAACTCCCCAAGTGATGTTGATATCCTACAGAATGGCCTCACTGAGACCAACGACTGGTGTCAGAACCATGGCTTTAAGCTCAGTCCCAAAAAATGTGTCATCATCCCCTTTCGGAAAAACCCAGTTCCCATGACTTCCCACATTAACGGTAGTCCACTGAACACAGAAGGCATTATAAGAGATCTGGGAACACAGGTTGACAGCAACTTCTCTTTTGATCACCACATTGCCACTGTGGTCAGAAAGTCCTTCTGTGTGGCACATCTTATTATTAAGGGTTTTGCATCCAGGAAGAAAGAAGTCATTGTCTCCCTCTACTCTTCCCTCATTAGGCCACTCATCGAGTACAATGCCCCATTTGGCATGTACCTCACTAGACACCTGCAACAACTGGATAGGCTGCAAAAGTACCTCACAAAGAGAATCCTAGGCCTTAAAAACATGTCCTATATGGACAGACTCAAAAAACTCCAAGTATTCTCTGTCTCATATCGCCTACTTAGAGGCAATCTCTGCTTGACTTACAAAGCCATGTCTGACCCAGCTCTGTTAAAAATGCTACATCTAAAGAAATCCCAATCCCTCCACACCACATGCTCCAGAGACCTCAACCTCATTACCACAATTAATAGAACATGCTGGAGGGACAGGTTCATAACCCAGAGACTGCCCATGCTATGGAACAGACTTCCCATACATGTCAAGCAGAGCACCTCGCTGACCCTCTTCAAGAGAAATCTTGATGAGTGGATGGGAAAAAGAAAATTCACCCAGGGATAACTCCAGTGGCTCTACTCAACAGAGGCACTGGGAACTAAGGTCGGGTGGCACTATGTCAAGGTAATCCTATGGCTAGACCTGTAAAGGCCCCAGGGCCATTAGCCTAGTATACACCAATGAACCTATGAACAAACTTGAGAACAGTGGTTTGTACCTGTTTTCCACTTATCAGGGATTTGAATTTAATTTAAAAATTATTTCAAATTTTACAGCAAAAATATTAACAGACATTTGCTAAATAAAACAAAACAAAATAATCTCACACTGAAAACAATTAGCATGAGCAACAGTAAACTTATCTTCCTTTGCAACTCACATATATTGTAAAGGCATCTGGCAAACCATTAAACTACAAGAGACATGCTGGGATTCATTGTCAACTAGCATGCAGTGAAGCACCAATAAGAGGCTTTGTGACGGGTGCAGCAGCTGATTGGCCAACAGCCTGGAATCGCCCAATGTACACAAATATTACTTTCAGGACTACTGTCTGGTGAAAAGACTTGGTCAGAGTCTCGCAAAAGACAAAAATAGGTTGAGGGAATCAAATCCGGCACTACAGGAAACAGATCATTAAGGGCAAATAGTTTTACAGGAACACTGTCTGAGTGACTTGCTCAAAGTCACACAGGAGGCAGATGACGGTGAAAGAATTCAAACAGCTCCTTTTTGACTATAGGAAGCAGGTTAACAGCTCAGAGTCTTAAGTGCCAGACAACTCTAATTCACTTCAAAAGTAATCAGGTCAGCAGGTGTTGCATAGACATGCATTTGCTGGCTAACAAGAACTATGAAACTCTAATGGCTGGTATTACTGATTGACTGTAATCCTCAGTGATTTACCAGAAAAAAAAAGAATTATTATTATTATTATTATAATTATTTTACTTATTGTTTGACTAGGTAAACCCACTGAACATATTGATCTTTTTCAGGGGTGACCTGTGAGCACTGTTTGGTTAGATGACTTACTGAGAGTCACTCAGGCAAATGAAAGATTATGTTTTTGGTTTTGTTTTTTAGTAGGAACAATAACTAAATTAGTAGTGATGTACCTGAAACAGAGTTTTTGGCCCATCTTGCATAAAAGGTAATATTTGTGAAGTTATACAAAATAGTAGGAATGCTTGCTTTCAAAGTAAGCATATAGTTAAAGAATGCTTTTCACAGTTATGGGAAGACCACGAGGAAGTGAAAAGCTTTCTATGATACCAACACAGAGTTGGTTTGTGTCTTTCGGCTTTTCCCGGTTAGGGGTCACCACAGCGGAACTCCGGTCTGCTAATGATTGGCAGTAGATTTTTATGTGCTGGCTTGCCGGGCCTAACGCACAACCTTCAACGAAGGAACGCCCATTCACGCATGTCGCCACACAGAAGACGCTCTAACTGAGAATCGAACAGGCAACATCTAACTGTGAGGTGACAACGCTACTGCAGCACCACCACCGCAGTATATGATACCAACATAGATTGATGGACTTAATGTGATGGACTTAATTGAAGAACAACATTTAAAAAGCATTCACAAGAGTTGATAAAAAAAGCAATAACAAAGGTACCTAATGACAAATATTTGTCATAAAACAACTGCAAAGGAAAACTGTAAAGTAATGTATTAATATGTCTAAACTAAATTAAAATAGTAGTAGAAAAGGGAAAAGTATGCATTATGCAATAAAAATATAAAACATCATTTATGGAATGAAGTTAAAGTGAGGAAAGAGTGGAATGGAACTTGCTGAAACTTATGTGGAAGGCACATTAGATAAACAGATAATGATGCAGTATAAATTAAATGAGAACAAGCAATGTATGCCTGATATTCTAAGTGCCTTTTTCTGATTTAAGCACTTGGGTTCCAAACCAGTTATTTTACATTAGGATGGTTTGTGAACTACACTCTTGTAGGAGGAAAGGGTAACCTTCACCCTTCTAAGCTGGGAATTGCTGGTTGAAGGCTTATTGTGCCCATTATTCTAAGTGTCTTTGTCTTGGTCTATGGTTTGCACTCTTGTGGCATTACTGTCTAGACAGATTCTTTTAACTACTAGAACATCTTGTTTGATCATATTGTTGCTTGTCTTATTGACTTGTTCAGTATTTAGGTTTCCCTCTCTCCTCCCTAGTAGATCAGTGGCCATGGATATGCACTTCTCAACTCTCTATATAAGCCAGTCTGGTTGAAATGGGTATTCTGAAGCATTCTAGCAATTGCCTCATGTACACTGACAACCCACTTATTCTTAATAAAACAGATAGTTTATGTGAGGGGTATAAATACACTAACACTGGATGCAAAACTTTCTCATACAACCATAACTAATCCTATAGAGGTAGTCAGTGACACATTCACCATGCCTACTACACAGGGTAAAGACCCTACACATAAAACTACTTATGCTGAGGCACTTAGAGGTAATCTTGCTAACACACTAAGACTTCCTGCACAGTACAATCAAAGAAAGGGTCCTCAGCCATTACATAAACACTCTGTTAAAACACCACCCACACAACTACAAATGGTAATACTGTATCCAATGCCTCCACTGCTAAGCCTTTAAGGAAAACCAGCACACAACCAAATTTCCTCTTCATTGGTGATTATATAGTGAGGCACACTGATGTCACCTTACCAGGCTGAGTAAGGAGAGCGTCATGGTTAGCTGCCTTTCTAGGGCTAGGATCCATCAAGTTACACAGGCACTCAGGTCACTGAACCACAGGTACCAGCATGCACTTTGTCATAGTCCTTGTGGGTGTTAATGACCTGAGACGTACATCACTTGACTATATTAAGTGAGACTGATTATGTGTCTCGGGTAGGTATGAGCGTAGCACTGAACAGTATACTACCTTCTTCAAGGATGCTGCCACGTTACCAATGGAGAATTATTGATTTTAACAATTGGCTTAGCTTCTGGTATTAATCCAAGGGGGTACAATATTTGACAGCCTGGGAGGACACGACTGACAGACCATGCTGCTTTGCCAGGGATAGCCTACACATCTCTTCTAGGCTTTAAGTATTAGCAAAGATCTTTTCAACCCCCCATAGTGCTTTTTTTAGGCAATGCCAGACTGATAAACCTACTGACTTAACTGAACCTGAAGGAATATCTGAAGGTGGTACTGCTCAATGATAGAAATATTAACAAAAAATTCCAGTCCCTGCAAGCCTTCCTCTCCCTGGAGAGTGTAGACATCTGTGCAGTAACAGAGACATGGTTTAAAGTCACTGAGAGTACCCAAGCAATGCAATGTTATAATACCTTTCACATCTTTAGACCAGCTACTCACAGGAGGGAACTAAAGGTGGAGGAGTTTCAGTCTATATTAAGACTAATCTCACATCCAGACTAGTTAAAGTATATGACCCACTGGAATTCAAATTCCATAACCAGGGTGCCGTACCATATCCTTGCAATATATATGTCCCCCTCCATGCATCAGGAAACTCATACTACCTATCTCAATGTACTAGAGTCCCTCACAGTTCAATCTAATATGATATTCATGCTGGATCTCAACTACCCCTCTATAGATCGGGGTCCTACCCCACTTCTAATGTGCAAACCCAATGGTTCCTAAACTTTGTTAATAACAACATCCTGGAACAGTTGGTTCATTCTCCTACCAGGGGTACAAACATCATTAACCTTGTACTCATGAACATGAGGGCCAGTGTTCCTCACCCAATGTAATATCTTCACTCAATAGACTTCATCATAAGGCAGTACTACTTGAAATAAAAATTAAATGCGGGGATTCAGCAAAACCAAAAAAAAAAACCTTTAGGAACTATTCCAAGGCTAACCTCTCTCTCTTCTAAGCAAAACAGTGGCTAAATTCCAAGCACCCCCAAACCCAGTAAACACCACATAATATGCTGAGCTATTTACAAAAAAATCTCTGTACTGCCATCTTCATAGCTGTACAGACTGAGCTGTGCCCACTCATATTAAGAATGAGATGAACTCAAAAGACAAGCCACCCTGGTGAAATCACACTATCAATCGGTATATGTCAAAAGAAAATAAAATCTTCACCAAGTGGAGTAAGAACAAAGCCATACATACTAAAAGCCCCGTGACCAATCTAAACAAGCAGCTAAGTGGATTAATTAATATTTCAAAGGTAAAATTTGAAGAAAATATATCTTCTGAGGCAAAGAGCAACCACAAACCTTTCTACAGCTATGTCAATGCACAGACCTCTGGGCTGGCAGGGCGAAGTTCCCTGCCTTCCCTATCTGGACTGCCTAACAGAGCAGTCTGGAGTTCAGGGAAGCACGCATGCATGCGTGGCATTCTGGACTGCATAACACAGCAGTCAGGAACTAAGCACGCTTGTGTGGAGCTTGTAAAATTAATTTTAAGTTTAATATTTTATTTTCTACAATTTTATATTTTATTTTCTACAGTCAGTGTTACAGTCTACTTGTTACTAAATCAGTCTAAGGTCCTTAATCCAGTCATTTCCCCATGTAAGAATGAGGAAAAAGCACATTACTTTTTCTTTTGTCATGATCCTTTAACCAGGCTTTTTCTTTTCAGTTACATTGCCTACATTTCTTAAAACCGAACAAGAAGAGAGAGAGAAGGGAGAAAGAAAAGAAAAAATGAACAGCAGCACCTGTTTATGATTCCCATTACACTTAAAAATAACTGAAAAAACTTTACTTTATACCATGCAAAGAAAACCATACACCCCAAAAATAGTGTTGGTAAGAAAAAAAATCTTTACTTACAGTTAACTTTCTCCTTCCTCTTTCCCTCCCCAAAGCATTTTTTGAACATTAATGACATGAAGTTGGATATATGCATTAGACTCCCCCACAAGTCCAACAAATTCTGAAAAAGTTCAATATTTCCAGATTATCTTGTTCTGTAATATTTCACACATATAATTATTGCACTGTAATCCCACACTAAGTTACTGATTTTATTACTGTGCATCTCCAACTCCCAAATTCTGTCTCTGCTTCATTTCCAACATATTCTTGATTGTTCTAGTCAACTGTAGTGCTATCTTCCTTCACTACAACATTTTCAGTTGAAACACTTGTAAAAAGCAGAATCTCTTTCTATTTCACAGATCACTTTTTGTTGGACCAATTTTGTATTTCTTCCTTAGCATGTACTTCATCAAAAATGTTCCTCCAGGGAAGAATACTTTGAAGAAGCTGAGTACAGTAGTTTGAATCTCACACCTGTGTCTCAACATTCCTTGAGTAGTGGAATAAATTTGCTTCTCTTCTGCCTGGTGTACAATGAGTAATCTTTCTTCAGAAACACTCTGCTGTCTCCCACTTTTATTACTTTGTCCTTCTGCCACAGTTTGTCAAAATCAACTCCTTCTGCTGGTAGGATTGCATCTTTACTATTAAAGGTCTAGGTTGCTTTCTTATAGCCAGGTTTGGAGCATACACAAGATGTGCCCTTTCTACTAACAGTTCCTGCTGTGGAATGCCGGTTCAGTTGTTTGGAGGTCAAAATAGGTGAGGCCACCTCCACCAAGAGGACATTCACTAGCAGAGTTCCCCCAGGGCTCAGTAGTGGGTTCACTCCTTTTTAGCATCTGTTTCTCTGAAATGGAAGCAAATGTCGAAGGTTTATGGCTGACTAAGTTTGCAGATGATTGCAAGCTGGGGGTTATCACTAGCATTCTTCAAGAAGGTCTATCTCTGACTAGTAAATGGTACCAAAGCCATGGTCTTAAACCCAATGCTGAAAAAAGCATAATTATACCCTTTGGGAAATCAACTATCCTGGCTAATTACCATGTTGATAATACACCCTTAAGAGTCAACCCAATGGTCAGGGATCTGGGTACTCATGTAGACAGTAGCCTTACCTTTGACCACCACATGGCCACAGTGGTGAGGAAATCCTTTTATGTTCCGTAACTCATACATAAGGGCGTGGCATCTAGGTCCAAAGAGGTCATTATTCAACTGGACTTCATCTTTATCAGATCAATCATAGTGTACAATGATCCATTTGGTATGTACCTGACCAGGCATATGCAGCAAGTAGAGCAACCTCAAAGCTTACTTACAAAAAGAATACAAGGTTTAACAAACCTGCCTTATGCAGAGCAGCTTAAATTCCTTTCCCTCTACTCAGTCTCCTATAGATTGCTGAGGGATGATCTATGCCTGGCATACAAGGCATCAGCAAACTCCATACTTATGAATCTCCTAAATATTCGTAAGTCAAAGAGTACCAGAAATACAAGGTCTAGGGACATAAATTTTGTCTTTGATTTAAACAGAACATGCTGGAGAGACAGATATGTGTCCCAGAGACTGTCCCTCCTATGGAAAAGGCTTCCCATCCACGTGAAGCTGAGTTTGTCTGTTATGCAGTTTAAGCACAACCTAGACACATGGACAGGGAATAGGAAATTTACACAGGGCCTGACATGCATGTCCCTTATGCACAGAGGGTGCTTATAAATGCCTGGCTTTCAATGTCATATTTGGATGCAAGACATCTTTATTATTTTGGGAAAACTTGGCTAGGCTTAGAAAGCCCCCTTTGATCATTAGCCTAGGAACAGTCTATGAATGCATATCATGAAAAAATGTAAGAAAAAAATACAAGTGATAAGGAGGATACTAAAATAGAAATGTAGACATTAGTCTGGGTCTTTACAAAACTTAATATAGAAACAGCAACCAGAATTGATTAACTAGTTTAAGTTTCTACAAAGGTTTGCAAAGTTACCAAATAGAAGATAAGGTTAAAGATATATATATATATATATATATATATATATATATATATATATATATATATATATATATATCCCAAAGAATTTGAACATGATGTTAAAGGAAACAATGTATAAAAATAGGAGCTGTTTGTCAGAGTTACGAAATTTGATGACCATAAAAGAAGCTGTAGACAAAGATAAATACAGACATGTGCTGATTAATTTAGATGTAAGTAAAGCATTCAGTAATATTAAACACAGTAAGTTGTGTAAATTGATTAAAGTATAATTTAGATCTAAAAATTGAGAAATGCTGTCAAGAGATTTGTGCAATGTTCTACAGTGGACCCTGTGGCAAATAGATTTTTAAGAAATATATTTAAAGTCAAAAGAAGTCAGGAAAGGGTATCCTCTGAGCATGTGGCTAATTTCTGAAGGAGTACAATATCAAAAAAATCAGTAAAAAAGATTGGGTCTTACAGGCACAAATGGTTATTACATAGCCAATTATGCACTCATATGTAGGCAACAATTGTAAATAATGAAGAAATTTCAAAGCATATGCAAATTATAGCAGCAATTACACTAAAATGGTTTTATGTTTAAACAGACAAAAAAAGTATGGGATATGACTGTGAAAGAGACAGAGAAATAAGAAGAGCAACATAAGTTACCATACTTTAGGTATGATTGGTGATATGGAAGAGAAAAATGTGGAAATATTGGGAAGACATTATGAAAATGATAATAAGTACTATGGAATTGTGGTGGTGATGAGGTTTATGTCATTTACAAAAAAAAAAACATTTGTGATCTATTTTTTTCTGAATTCATGTAATTATAAAGTTGGACTATGTTTTCTACCAGAGAACAAAACCGAAATAACAGGTGAATGTTTTGTATGTATGTTGTTGTGTCTTGTTGTTGTGTCTTTCGGCTTATGGGGGTCACCACAGCGGAACTCCAGTCCGCTAATGATTGGTAGTTGGTTTTTACCTGCCGAGTTACCAGCCCTGATGCACAACCTTCAACGAAGGCACGCCCATTCACGCATGCCTCCACACCGAATACGCTCTAGCTGAGAATCGAACGTGACAACGTCTTGCTGTGAGGTGACAATGCTACCGCAGCACCACTACCGCGGGTCTTTTGTATGTATATAAAGTTAAAAGTTAAATCTCTTAAAAAAACAGCCATTCTATATTATGACATAAAACAATGATTTTTAATGTGTTGTTTCCAGCAACATTTTGTTTTCTTATAGTATACTTGAAGTTTTGGGTAAGTGCATGGCTAGAAAAAGGTGAGATATTAGAAAGGTTTTTCCTATAAATATGTTGAATGAGTGGAGAAGATAGTAAGGGGGGAAATGCATGTCAGAAATGTTTAATGATTTCAGAGAAAGGAGTAAGTAACAGAAGAAACTGCAAGAAGTGAAAGTTAACAATGGAAGACCAAGAGGAGAACTCAGTCCAATTTTGCTGTAAAGAACTATTATTTTAGTAAAACATGAGGGAATATAATGGAAAGCAAGGCAAAACATTTCAACCAAGAAGGGGAAAAAGATTCAAAGAGTAAATTGTAGGATTTCATATGCAGATTGGCCCACATTAAGTTGCCACCAGAACAGTGTTTCTCAACCGCCAGGCAGTGTCCTGGTACCAGGCTCTGGCATCAATTATACTGGGCCGTGAGTGGTTGAGAATGTAGTACTCCTAGACTACTCTTGTAACGTGTGCTGGGAAAATGATACTTTTCTTTCTTCTGTTTTGGCTGTAGGTTGATGTTTGTCTTTTGACTGCTATAGATAACATTTTGTTAATTATATTGTCTTAGTCTGAATTTTGTGCATGGTATCTTTTTTTTGTGGCAAGTTAGACAACAGACTTCATGACATGTCCATCAACTCTGCTATAGTCGGGCAGTTGGGTAGTTGCATTGAGGGACTACGTGGATTTTGCTATTGAAAGCTTGTTGCCCCAGGGAAAAAGAGGTTTTTGGCTTTGTTTTTGATTTACTTTTCTGTTCAAAACCAATACTCAAACATTGTAAAAAGAGTCACTACTGTTTTGTGTCGGAGTGTGCACTTAGTAAGTTGAATCCATTTTTTTTTAAAGTTGTTTGTTTTATTTATGTATTACAAACCTCAGAATTTGAAATGGGTTGCTCTTCCTGCAGAAGAAATTATTTCTTTATGCTCTGGAATGAAGAGGATGAAGAATGGAAAGGCTGTTGGTCCAGATGACATACCTGTGGAAGCATGGAGGTGTTTAGGTGAAATGGCAGTGGAGTTTCTAACCAGATTGTTTAATGAAATCTTGGAAAGTGAGAGGATGCCTGAGGAATGGAGAAAAAGTGTTTTGGTACCGATTTTTAAGAATAAGGGTGATGTGCACAGCTGTAGTAACTACAGAGGGATTAAATTGATCAGTCACAGCATGAAGTTATGGGAAAGAGTAGTGGAAGTTAGGTTAAGAAGGGACGTGATGATTAGTGATCAGCAGTATGGTTTCATGCCAGGAAAGGGCACTACAGATGTGATGTTTGCTCTGAGAGTGTTGATGGAGAAGAACAGAGAAGGTCAGAAGGAGTTGCATTGTGTTTTTGTAGACTTAGAGAAAGCATATGACAGGGTGCCTAGAGAGGAGTTGTGGTATTGTATGAGGAAGTCGGGAGTGTCAGAGAAGTATGTAAGAGTGGTACAGGATATGTATGAGGGTAGTGTGACAGCAGTGAGATCTGCGGTGGGTGTGATGGATGCATTTAAGGTGGAAGTGGGATTACATCAAGGATCAGCTCTGAGCCCTTTCTTATTTGCAATGGTGATGGACAGGTTGACAGATGAGATCAGACAGGAGTCCCCATGGACTATGATGTTTGCAGATGACATTGTGATCTGTAGTGAGAGTAGGGAACAGGTGGAGGAGATCCTGGAGAGATGGAGATATGCTCCAGAGAGAAGAGGAATGAAGGTCAGCAGGACTAAGACAGAATATATGTGTGTGAATGAGAGGGAGGATAGAGGAATGGTGAGGATGCAAGGAGTAGAGGTGGCAAAGGTGGATGAGTTTAAATACTTGGGATCAATAGTTCAGAGTAATGGTGAGTGTGGAGGAGAGATGAAGAAGAGAGTACAGGCAGGATGGAGTGGGTGGAGAAGAGTGCCAGGAGTGATTTGTGACAGACGAGTACCAGTAAGAGTGAAAGGGAAGGTCTACAAGAGGGTAGCGAGACCAGTTATGTTATATGGGTTGGAGACAGTGGCACTGACAAAAAGGCAGGAGTTAGAGCTGTTTGTGGTAGAGTTAAAGATGTTAAGATTTGCACTGGGTGTGATGAGGGTGGACAGGAATAGGAAGGTTGGAAGATTTGGAGACAAAGCCAGAGAGGCAAGATTACATTGGTTTGGACATGTGCTGAGGAGGGATGCTGAGTATATTGGGAAAAAGATGCTAAGAATGAAGCTACCAGGTAACAGGAAAAGAGGAAGGCCTAAGATAAGGTTTATGGATGTGGTGAGAGAGGACATGTAGGTGGTTGGTGTGACAGAGCAAGATGCAGAGGACAGGAAGAAATGGAAACAGATGATCCGCTGTGGCGACCCCTAACGGGAACAGCCGAAAGAAGATGATGCTCTGGAATACTTTACCTGCTGTTAAGAAAGGGCGATGTTTGTTCATTTTTCATACAGGTTAACTGCTTGACAGTCTCTGGTGGTGGCTTAACAAGTCAGTGACATGTTTTAAAAATGCCCTATTTACCCATAAATCTGTTAAAAATTTAAAGAGATGTGTAGTAGTATGCATTTTGTGAAGGGATTGCTAAGCAGTTTATGTAAAACTATTAATGTACATTCTCAGGTCATAATATTGTGAAATAGGACATTTACGAGGCAGAAATAGTGACTGCTGTATAGTAAAGTGCATATTAAAACATTTTATGGCTGTATTTTTTAATTGTGTTTCCATGATATTATGCTGCTCTATTGTGTTATAGGAAAATAGTTTTATGTGCACATTTGGAAATGGGATAGTGTGAATGCTGTGTGACCCATGCTCATATGTATAAATAATATATACGTGAGTACACCTTTAGCCACATGGATGGATGTGTGTACATAATGTTATCAAAGGTATTTCATTATTTATTTTTGATTAATTACTGAGATAAATTTGAATAAAATGCCTAGGAGTTGCAGATTCCCTGCCCCCCCCCCCATGATTGACTCTGACTGTGTAAAACTAGCAACAAAAAAAACTCACTGCAGTTTTCTGAGCTGTTGAATTGATGGGTGATAAAGCATAGATGGATATACTATGGATAACTTTGTGTGCTCCCACAACTGTGCACAATCCATTTCACCAATATTTATTTTTTATTTTACTTTTGTTTACAAGATTTGTTTGACTGTGTTTAGTCAAAAAACCCTTTTCAGTTGAGGCCTGGGGAGAAAGGTTCCAACACATTTTAAGCATACATAGAGTGATATACATTAACAGTTAGATATTCATTTACTAATGAGATTAGAAGATTAACTATTATTTTATATGCAGAATAATGTAGAAGGTTGTATATTTTTGAAATGCTTTTTGACAGGAGCAGGTTGGCTATCAAGACTCCTCCTTCACTGATCTTTTTTGCTGCTATATACAGGGGCATTACTTAGATTAGTCTGAAGCCATGACCTCTGTGTGATATTTCTTCTAGATTTTTTTAAATAATACAGTATTTAGTTTCATGGTGCCTTTGCAATCAAAACTGGAAATGAGATGGTGCAGACAGGTCTGTAAACACCTCTCTGATGATAATTTGGATGGTGAAGTAAAAAAAGACACTTCAAATCATTACTACTCTCCATGTTCTGTACTGCCCAGTGACACACAAAACTCCAATGTTAAAACCAGAGGATCAGTTTGAATACATTCAGCAAGCAATGATGAATGTCTGTTGTTGATGACGACTGCACACAACAAGCTATAGCTGTGTAAGTGCTCCTACAGTCACAGTAGATGTTTATCATTATGATCACCGCGACAGTAGCTTAAGCTACTGTACTTGGGTTACGTCTTGCATATAGTATAACAGAAGGCCAATTTCTAGATCTTCAGGGCACCTTTCCACATGCCCAAACCATTCGTTAGCTTGAAGGTGGGAGGTTGGCATAATGGTTAAGGTGCTTACCTTATAGACACAACGTGCAGGGTTTGATTCTCACATGAAGTAATTGGCTAGGCTTAAAATGGCCCACAAGGGCAGTAGCCCAGTACTAATCTATGAGAAACACTGGTATAGTTTCAGAGGGTGTGTGTGTGTGTGTGTGTGTGTGTGTGTGTGTGTGTGTGTGTGTGTGTAATAATGCCCCAGTTAAGGGGGCCTGGTGGTTAGTCTTAGGCTCAAACCCTGTACCTTACAGTACAAGCAACAAGAGCCTGAGTTCTCTACCCCTACCACCACTTAAGGAGTTGGGTCCATATCTGATTTTTGTCTCATACTTTTGGTCTGTTCCTCTTAAAATTTGTGTTTTTTGGTAAATCAGTGAGGACTGAATTCACTAAATAATGACAGTCATTTAAGTTTCAGTCTTCCTATCTTTCAGGAAACACATGGTAACACAAAACATTTTATTCTAACAACTTTCTAAGATTATACAAGCAATGTTTAAAATGCATCTCTGGTTTTGAGCCTCTGCCCCCCCCCAAAAAAAAATATTGTTTTTTCCAGATTTCTTGTGCTGCAAAGTTGAGAGATATAGTGGAGTGTCAAGTGCATTTTACAAGGAGCTGAGAGCTTCAGGGGGAAAGGTTTAGTGCTGCGTATGCCAAGTCTGCTTGGAATGTGCAACAGCAAATAATATCACTACTGTACTAAAATATTTAAAAGCATTCTTAGTAGCACAACAGGTAGTATACTTGCTCTTGATGCAGAAGGCTGTGGGTTCTACCTCCACAGTTTGTAGATAGATTGCTGCTACTATACTGTGTTGCACTTTAAAGGGAGTGGATGGTCGATGCTGCAGTCCTAAGTATGTCCTCCTTTGGAGGAGATACCTAGTACCTATGAATCTATTATCAGTTTGCCATCCATTCCCTATTACAATATTGCCATCTTATTTTTTAATGTAACATAGGCAATTTATTCTTCAAGGGCAACAGGCACTTTATATTTCATTGTTTCATCTACAAATAAAATTGTTTACTAGCAGCAATCTCTTCATTAGTAACTGTTAAAGTGCTGCACTTTTACATTCAAAATGTAAGTTACTAGTGTTTAGAATTGAGAGATTCATACATTTATCTTTATTAAATTAGATACTTTGCATAGAGAAGTATTTGGAGTGTGTATGTGATAAAAGTTTTGCTGACAATTTGACACCTTACTGCTTTAGAAAGTATTTATGAGTAAATTTGTTGGAACTGGGCCCTTGTCTTATAAAAAAAGAATTTACTGGGCCCCGGCCTCACAAAGATTGAGAACCACTGCAGTAGAAGGTGAGATTAAATATAAAATAGACAATTAAAGAGAATGCCAAGAAAGTGGATATAATGGCAGTTAGAAACAGTAATGAATTTTTGTATGGCATGATAATAGGGTTTTGAAAAAATAAGAAAAAATTAAATGTAGAGGGGCTAAACAGTCTAAAGATGGAAATGTAATATGTCCATGGGGTATGCGGAAGAACTGGCATGAAGCGGTATTACAAAACAAAACTCAAACAGTAATGTAGTATTAAAGGATATTAGAAAGGTTTTTTCTGGTGAAAGAAAACATGTAGATTAATTAACAGTGAGAAGGTATGGGCCATCATTAACTGCTGTAATTAGAATTTTGCTCCATACATTGTTGATCACATAATGAAGTACATAATAAGGAAATGTGATGGCTGAGCGTTAAATAAAAGCTACTCTTTTTGGTGACTGGATCCATAAGCACCTCATAAGCTCGCACACATTTGGAACTTTAGTTTAATATTTCATCTAAAGGATAATAAGTGAGGAGAGGAGAGGAGAGCAGCAATCCTTGTATCCTGTAATTTCTTTAAATTTCCCCTTCGGCATTTTAGGCTACTCTTTTCTAAGCCCGTTAATTTCCTTTCCACCACTACCCTTTCACATATAAACCATGCTGTACATTTTCTATCTTCTTCTGTACTGAAGTGGGAAGTACCCCAAACATTTATTTAATTGCCTTATGTTCACCTCATTAACTGGCTAAACAATAGTGGCTGTAGGTGGAGCACATGGGGTTAAGGCAGGCAGTAATGATCTTCATCTTATTCTCTATTAAAATGTTGACATTTCAGAAGCTTAACGTCACCTACTAGGACTACCCTAGAGAATCTGTCTTACTACATTTGGCCTGAGCTTAATGCTATTTTAATGGCTGAATTATGTGAGTTCTGTTTGAATTCAGGAAGGACTAAAAAAGAACAGTACTAGATACTCAGAGTAGCAGAGACAAGGAATTCCAGGCCTCACCATTTAGCACTGAAAGAAAGAAGCTCTCTTGAAGTGGGGAGATATTTTCTATAGGTCATTGTCTCAAATGAATAGTTATTTATCTGTAAGGCACTGGATACTAAATCCATGAGACTGTTGAATGTTTTACATATATATTTCACAATTTATTTTCTCGCCAGTCTGTACTAGACTGAGTAAAAGCCTGAATATTTATAACTGTTGGAATAATTTAGTGTCTCAATAGCTTGAATTTTCTTGATAGCGCATGTTTGGATACTCACTAGGTGTTTGAGTCATAGTCAGCCATGGACACTGTAAGAGATTTGTAGAAATTTTTAAATGTAATTGTACATTGGGTTTGTGATTGTCTCATGATCTTTATATTGATCATCCATGTTGAGATTAGCACAATCACTTCCTTAGTTAGACATACCATGTATTCTAGTACTAAAATGACAGAACGTTTATAGTATTAAATTTCATAAACTTTTCCACAGACTAAAAAAACGGATAGTCCTATACCTTTGTAAGATCAGAGAACCACTAACAGAGCCAACCATAGTACCTACCTTAAGATCTCCAGTAACCTTAATGTAGCATACCTTTTGGGTATCAGTGACTGAGGCAAAGAAAACATTCAAATGGAAGGGTTGGTGAAAGTCACAGTGAGGGATAAAGCTCTTTCTGTTCCCAAATTCATTTATTGGCTCAGGCACTAGAAGCAGCAGTTCACCCATTCTAGAGGGAGAGGCTTTGCTACTGTCACTCCACTGCTGACTCCTACTGGCCAAGTGGGGAAATGTCACAGTACAGCTATGTGAGGTACAAGAAGCATGTGCTACATAAGGCAGGGGTAGATGTTCTGCCCTTAGGGAGTCTTCCTAGGCAAGCAGCATAATATGGGGCTATTTTGCCAGCCACTATGAGGACAAGTGGTTACAGCTAAGCTACAAGAGTTCCACACCAGTTGTTCCTGACACTCAGCTTGCCCTGGGTTGAAGAGCTCTGTCTCTGGCTAAAAAAGAAAGGGTCATTGGGCTCCAGCCTGACATAGAAATTTATGTTTTTATGTAACCAATTTGTAACTGCATAATGATTATGATGAAGTATGCTAATTAACATTATGTTAAACCCTTCAAGAATTCTTTGGTGGAGGATACTGTCATGTGGCTGTGTTAGAAAAAAAAAAATTACATCCACAGATACTCCTAAATCAACAGCAATAGGTATACTGGTATACAATTTGATTACATGGCAGAGGGGCCGCACTTTCTTCTATTCGTGTGCACAGTTCATCCGTATGCATTTGTGCTACCTTGTGCAATTTAGCAGCTCATCCTTTCAAAGCAAAACTTCCATAACTCACTGTGTATACCCATCTGCCACATGACTCACGCCCGACCCACAGCCCTCCTGGTCATACCATATGCGTCACAAATTATACATATCTACCTGTCATGTACTCCACCCATCCATGTCGAATAATCATTCTGAGCACATTGCCATGTAGTCCAGTACGCAATCCAACAGCCAGTATAGGCCACCATTCATATACAGGGCCTGTAATCCACTGAAGAAAATGTAGAGTAAGAGTCTGCATCCACAATCATAAACAAATTTATCATCCAGTTATCTTTAATTAATACTATCCCTATTGGAGGGAGGAGGGCTAGGTCAACCAGTAGCTTATATAGCCTTTTCCAGTCAGTTAAACTTAACCTAGGGTGATACAGCCGGCAGCAGTTAGCATTGCTGTTTGACAATTCTTGGTGCTATAGCTAGTTCTTGGTCATGCTTCCACTGATGCAGTTCCTTCCTTTGTTCACCTGGGTTTTATACGAGGAGCTGTGGTTTCCTCCCACTTCCAAAAGCCATATGGGAAGGTAAATTAGAGAAGTTCATCTTGTTCCTTTTGTGTGTGTACAGTGTGCAGGTAAATGTGCAGATAACCTTTGATGTACTAGTGCACCATCCAGGACTTGTTCTATGTCATGCTTCCTGGGGAGGCTACTAACCAACCATGATCCTTAATTAGGTAAATAAGTTATTTATGATGCATGCATGAATGGGTAGAGAGCTTAACCACATGCAATGAAGCTGTTATGAATTAAATTAGTAATGTTTTCTACCCAGCCAATTAACTCTCAAAAGTACATTTTTAAAGTTTTGAAGTTCCTAAAAGCATTGAGAATAAATGCTTTGTTTAGAATATTATATTTCTAGATGATTCCACCTCATTTCAAATTCTGGAACTGCTTGCTCTTTGGAAAAAAAAGAGACACTTTAAACTTTTTTCAACCAGAGGCTGCAAGACTTTATGTTTTTATGCAAATACAGCAAATATAGTAATATTACTTATAATTTGAGGCAGTGCACTCTGATTTTTAAATAACCTTTCCCCAGGCTAATTAATTTTCTTTGTGAGTAGTACACAGCATAAGCTATACACAGAATGCAATAGCAGAAATTGAATATCCTTAACATGTATTATAATATATAAATATAAAGCCTTTGGTGATGATATAAATTAAAAAGACTACTTATTGATGCAAGGTATTTATGGAACCTGTTCTTGACAGCAGTTTTATTTGACTATAGAGAGGGGCTCAGGCACAGATGTCTGTTTTTTTTTTAGGAAGTACTATACAATTTTATAACAATTACACATTTTTTCTGTTTTACTGTCTAATTTGTTGTGTCATTTGCTAGTAACACAATAGCATTGCGTATTGAATGTGCAGGACAAAGATGAGCTAAAGCTGTCATGCTGTTGCAGCTTATGATTCATCCATGTAGGCAAATCCAAAACTTTTTCGACATACAACATGCATGTCGCTTATATATTTATCACAGTCTGCAGACTACAATTCAGATACAGAGTGACAGAACTGAAAAACATGTGTTGGAAAATGTATGTGCTAATGTTCTCCTGCTGCAGGGTGTTTTTCACTGGGATCAGGGAATATGACCTAAGTATATTCTAAATAATTAATGTACCATATGTCTGTAAAGAAAATTTGGACTGTATGTTGACATGATGATGTAGTCTTTTTACTCAGCATTGTTCACCAAGTTAAATTCTTTACTATGAAGAAGTCAGACTTCAAGCGATTGAAAAATAAGATTATCCGATGTATTACATTGCATTCCCTCAATGACCAGTACCACTTCCTTGTTCCACTGCTGGCTTAGTTCATATAAGTCTTAGAATAAAGAAATATGTTTTATAATAATTATTTCCGATCCATAGTCTTTTAAAGCAGTTTTACTGAATTTTAATTATGGAAACTGGAAGATAATACTTTTACCAAACCTAATCAGATGCTGTTTACATTAGGACAAAACTATATAATGTGCATTCTGCCTACATGTTTTTTCTACCAGTTTAACTGTTTTGTACTGTATTAATACTGATTTATTCATCTTGTTGATCATATTTTCTATTATTCCCATGCATCATAATGTCTGTTCATTGTTTAATATTTACATTGTTGCTTTCCAGGTGTCTTTGCTCTTTATGTGTATTTATCCAACCTATATAACACCTATGGACCTTTTTGTCTCCAGGTCTCCTCTGTAAATAGACACTATCTATTGCAGCCAAACCATTCAACAAAACCTAATATTACATGGATAGATAGGCAGAGAAGCAGACAGATGAATAAATGTCATACACTACATTACTAGTGCCTTATATCTTATGCCAGGCATTACTAAGTATGACATGTTTCTTTGCCGGCTAAAGAGGTAAACAAAAGACTACAGAAATGCTTTCATGGAAAGCATGCTATTAAGAGTAGGCAAATGTACATGCTAACATGACCAAAGCAGAGAACAAAAATGAGCATTCGTTAGCCCTATATATTTATGTGATACTGTTGTTATCTATCCTGTAGCAGATTATTATATATTATACAGTGACCCCCATTAATATTCCAAAATTTGCCTGCTGACTGGCCAGCATGTCTGTTGTAAATCCCACAATATACCAATGGAAAAAGGTCTGGTCACCAGGACTTTTTTCCGTTGGTATAAAGTGCTCAAAACATTTTTTTTTTAACAAATAAAAAAAAAAAAGAAAAAACGGAGCAACGGAGACTTTCTTTTCTCCGTTGTTTCCGTTTCAAAGCATTGATGTACTGGGTATGTGTGGGACGCAAGTCCCATACGCAGGCTCAGTACATGAAAATAAGGAAGCAGTGTAACTCAACCAGTGGAAGAACAGTAATGCGCCATTATACAAAGACGTTATTTAAGAAAAGTAAGTATTTTTTTGTCTTAAATAATGTCATTGTATAATAGCAATAACTGACTCTGTGGTTGTAGTATACTGAAATTTACTCATGGTTGGCTTTATTTAATCACTCGGGCTTCTCACTCATGATTAAACCACACCAACTGTGGGTAAATCTTCAATATACCACACCACGTCATCAGTTATTGCTTAAATATTTATAGGTTCATAGTTGTGTACTAGGCTAATGGCCATGGGCCCTTTACAAGCCTAGCCCATAGAAGTGCCCTGGCATTTGTGTTATGTATTCTGCTAGCACATTCCTAGAATGCAGTTACAAAGGCCATCACTGATAAGAAAACTGAGAGATTCACTTAGACTGGATAGCCTTCACTTACACTGATTTCTAAAGAAAGGACACTAGCATTGTTACTTCAGCCATTTTTCAGTACTGGGAATATTAAATACAGACTTTCAACACATAAAAAAGGCAGGTGCACTGACATGGAATCTGAATACTATAATTCTATCTTCGGAAAAGATGCACTGGCCAAGAAGCAACGTGTACTTTAAGTGAATGTCAGCACTTTCACTTTAAATGCCCCTGAGCCTTTGTATGTGTTTATTTAATGACCAAGAAAGGTGGCATTTTTTCTGCCTGTCACACAGCTGGTGGTAGTTCTGTTACACAATTGTGTAAACTGGTTTATGAAGGGGTTTGAAACATGATGCTACTTGCCATTTCCTGATTGTGTAATCTAAGAACTGTGAAGAACTTTAAAGGGATAAAGCATCAGGAAATAAAGATGCAGATATAACTTTAATATTTTATTTATTTGACTGTTTAAATATATATATATATATATATATATATATATATATATATATATATATATAACTTTTAATATTATTGTTTATTGTATATATATATATATATATATATATATATATATATATATATATATATATATATATATATATATATATATATATATATTTTTTTTACTCAGTGAGTACAAGGGCTAAAAAGTCTACGAATTCATAATGGTATCAAAATGTATACATATTTGTGTACACATCACTGTAACCCTGTAAGACCATGTTCATTTACTGGCATTTAACTTATTATGGGGATTGTGAGTATAGAGAGAACCAGTAGACATTGTAG
This sequence comes from Protopterus annectens, assembly GCF_019279795.1. Taxonomy (NCBI): domain Eukaryota; kingdom Metazoa; phylum Chordata; order Ceratodontiformes; family Protopteridae; genus Protopterus; species Protopterus annectens. Next base: position 1,026,721,256 of record NC_056731.1, on the reverse strand, counting down.
AAACTGTAGTTGTGCCATAATGACATCAACAACAGTATGGAGATTGGGTGGTGGAGGAAGCATGAGTCACAGGGAAATGACAAGTGTGCAATAATGGCACTGATAGCAGTGTGAAAAACAGGTAGTGGGGGAGGGAAACACTAGCCCATCAGGGAAACTATACCTGTGCCACAATATCTCTTACAGCAATAAAGGGATTGCGGGGTGGAGGAAGCACTATCCACCAGGGAAACTAAAAGCATGCAATAACAGCACCAACAACAGTATGAAAAACAGGTAGTGGGGGGGGGGAAACACTAGTCACCAGGGATACTATACCTGTGCCATAACATCTCTTACAGCAGTAAAGGGATTGGGGGTGGGGGGAAATACTAGCCACCAGGGATAATACACGTGTGCCTTAAAGGCACTTATAGTAGTATGGGGATTGGGGTGGGAGAAGCACTAGCCACTGGGGATATTGCACTTGGGTCCTAATGACACTTACACTAGTACAGGGATCAGGGGGACAACTCATGGATGGATAAGGGACTGTGGTGTGCGCGCGTGTGTGTGTGTGTGTGTGTGTGTGTGTGTGTGTGTGTGTGTGTGTGTGTGTGTGTGTGTGTGTGTTTGAATGTGATGAGATGACTATGGCTACATGTTGTAGATGCAGCAGTTAACAACCATGACAGGCAAATCAGCAAGGATCTTCACATTGTAATAATAATTGTGATTCACAGACATGCAAGCTATCTGATAATGAGGTCTTTTCTCATTATGGCTAACGTGTCCCTGAATCACAAAATACCACATTGTGGAATCCGGGCCTTTTTTAGAGTGAACCATATTCATGATAGTATTTTAGCATGAAAAAAAACACTTTAATCACTTGATGGCTTACATCTTTTTATAATGTAGCAATGATAGAAGAGGTAATCTATAGATTTTTAGAAAGAGAAACATTAAATACAAGAGCAATTTGAGATACTCAATATAGTCTATTTGACTTACTGATTTTTCTGCTTTATTTACCAAGTGTTTAGGGTAGGGTTACCACCTATCCCTCTTTGTGAGGGACAGTCCCACTTTGGGCAGTTGTGCCCTGTAAAAAATGGCAAATGTCCTGATATTTTAAGACAAAATATATTTCTTAAGTTTTCCTTAATAGTTGCACAAAAGTTATTTTGCATCTGGAACACATACATATTATATGAAATAGCATAAGCAACTCAAATGCTATAAAAATAAGCTTTTATGTTGGCAAAAAGTGAAGTCCTGTCCTTTGCACTGGCCATGTGTTTGTTTTGTCCTGCAAAATCTCACATTTCTGCAAACGGTGTCCCACTTTGGGCATTAGAAAAGGTGGCAGCCCTAGTTTAGGGTCCATTATGAATAATCACATCTCATTTGATCAGCTTTGGAGATCATTAGCCAAACATCAACACTTCCCACTTTCTCCCCGCACCCACTAACATGGGGGCAAGCCATCCACACCCCTGAACTATGTGTGTGTTTGTATGTGTGTATATGTTTGTATGAATGTATGTATGTATATGTGTGTGTGTGTGTGTGTGTGTGTGTGTGTGTGTGTGTGTGTGTGTGTGTGTGTGTGTGTATATATATATATATATATATATATATATATATATATATATATATATATATATGAAGCCTGAGATCATACAGACTTGGAGAGGGGAGAGAGAAAGTAAGGAAAATGCAGTGCTAATGTTCTCTGTTTTCTGAGTCTGGCTGCTATTACAGGTCAACAATATTTTTTGCTTGACTTTCTGAGCATCAATCATGTGTGACAATAGACAATAGGGCTTCCTACTCTGTGTGGAACAACTTCACTGCAGTAGAGTATTGTGGATTCTTGATGTCTCACATTACTGGCTGGGCCAGGGATGCAGAGCAGGTAATGATAACTGCCAGTATGTGGTAGTGCTGTCCATGTAACTCGTGAAGATTCTTATCTGTTTAAGGGAAGTGTGTCTTTTAGATAAATATTGTCATCTCATTTTCCCTTTAGAATGAGAATGAACATGTATTAATGGCCTGAGTCCAGCTACATTCATAGACTTTCAAGTGTTACAGTTTTGGGGGCTTCTGGTATGATTATTTGCACCATTTTTTCCTCTAATAAAGGAAAGTTGTATTGGAATGCTTAGTGTTTACCTCCACTGCTAATCTATGACAGATCAGCCTTAATATTTTGAAATGGCTCATAGGTCTGACTTATTGAACAGTAAAAATGTCGTGCTTTGTGCAAGTCTTTTACACTATTTCAGGTAGGGTTTGAGGAACAGAAGTCACATTCATGAGGTGTTGTTAATAATCAAAGAGACACACTGGAAGACTGTAGCATAGATTCATGTTGTTTTCTGTTATGCATATCTGTACTCATGTTTTATATATTTTCATTTTTCAGCTTCAGCATTGTTTTCTATGAGTCTTCTTCACAACAGCAGAGGAGAAAAAAGTTAAAAATCCAAACACAACTGAATAAATGTCATAAATGCAAATATAATTTACGTCAGTGAGTCTACTTCAAACTTCAATAACCTGAGCTTGGGACCCGACCAGATATTTTTCTTTCTTCAAACCTTTATTAGCGAGTTTACACAGAACAAAATATAACATTGTTATACAGTATTCCATAATGCATATAGCACGAATAATGACAAATTACATACATTAGGCAACCTTACCTAAGTAACGTCTGCTTGTAGCGAACTACATATAACATAAATGGAGGTCATACGCATATCTAAACCAGCATAAAGTAGAGAGAGTACATAAAAAGCTATTAACCTCTGTAAATCTAAAGAATTATGAAGGAAAGGGTTAGAAGAAAGGAAAATGAATGAAGGAAAGGAAGAGATCTACTAATCAAGGCATTGTGTTACTTAACTGCTTTATAATGCTCATGTTATATGGCTTAAGCTTCTATCCATAGTATTTCTTCAGCATTAAGACAGAGGCAGAAGAAGAAGAAGTGAAGTCAGTCAGTGGGTGACATGGTCATTCTGAAAACCTCACTTTACATATCCAGTTCTTGAGCTTAGTTAAATATAGTTGAGTACTTTTATAGCTGTTTATATTTCAGTTTTGCTGCTAGAATCCTTTGCATATCTTTTATCTGGTTAAAGTTTTGTTTCAGTGCCCTTCTAATTACGTTGCTACTGTTTTTTCCCTGTTTTGTGTGTCTGTCCCATCCCCTACTAAGATATTAAGTTAAAGTTTCAGAAATTCTAATCACAGGACTACAGGGCTAGAGCTCCAAAAGGGATCACTCTCTAGGAAACCTGCTTCTTGCAGTTTGAATTTTTCCCCAACCCTCTCACCCATTTCCTGTTGTGGTTTTAGAAGGATGTGCCTCTGGCTTCCACCTCTTGTGGTAATCTGACTTCCAAAATTCCTCTGTTCCCTGTTTCATTGTCCTGTACAAACACAAATGCCTAAATAGTAAATTTAATCTATAAAACTACCCTTACAAGAGAAACCTGCAACTTAGTGTGGCTAAAACAATGCCATTGTATGGAAACCAGCTTAGAGTGGCTAGTCTCTGTGTTAAGCAGCACTACTATCAAATCTTAACACAATATAACTTAGTCTAGTACCAAACCCCAGAGACCATCCAAGGAGACCTCTGTATAAACCAGTCCACATCTTGCAGTAGCTCACCCAAATGCAAATCCAGGCAACAAAGATATGCAATTTCCATATTCTTTTGTTGCCAACTTGGCAGATGCGGGTATCCTGAGACAATGTTCACAGACAACTATTTAATCAGTTCTATACCACTTAATTGAAACCACTGACAATTGAATCCCTATTCTTCAAACCCTTTTTGGCAAAACCACAAACCATCAAACGGACTTTTAAATGAAAGTTTTCCCACAGTAAAACAATGTTAGTCCAACCTAGCGACCGTCAAAAACAAAATCACAAAATTTAAAACTTAACCAGGTGGGAGGCTATGCAGCCCACCCCCCAACTTAATATATCAACTCCGAGATCATACCACAGTGGGGAACAGGGCAAATTCCAGATGGTGGCAAACTATTGCTTTGCCCTAGGAAAATTTTCATTTAAACTGTTGCTTTGCCCTAGGAAAATTTTCATTTAAAAGTCCATTGTGGTTTGTGGTTTTGACAAAAAAGGGTTTGATGAATAGGGATTTGATCATTAGTGGTTTCAGTTAAGGGATATAGCCCTCTATTTAATCCTTAAAGAAGCAAACATAGTATGTAAGAGATGTACATACACAATTTCACTGGAGTCAAAAATCTCACATACAAACAAGGTTGTCAAGAATACACATGCGACATCTACCACACAAAGTGTCCACCATACCTACAGACCGACTTATGCTGAGGCACTAAAAAGCAATCTTCCCAAACCTTAAAGGCCTCCTAAGCCTATAATTGGCAACACCTATCCTCAACAATCTCTAAAGCACTTGCCAAAATCAACACTAAACACCACACATACACCTCCACCCAGTGGTGCCCCAAGAACAAAGCCCATAAGGCAAGCAGTCACACTCCCCAGAACTATTGTCATAGGTGACTCCATTGTACGACACAGAGATGCCCCACTCACCAGACTGAACAAGAAGAAGATAATGGTTAGTTGCTTATCTGAATCCAAGATTCGTCAAGTTACACATGAACTCTAGTCAATACACCACAAGTCCAAGTATAATTCTGTTATAATCTACATGGGTGTTAATGCCCCGAGACATACCTCCCTGAACTATATGAATAGGGAGATGCATTGTTGATCTCTCTGAACATGTGTCTCAGTCAGGTATGTGCCTTGCATTGATCAAAATTCTACTTTCACCAAGGATGATGTCATAGTATGAACAAGAGAGGAGTGATTTCAATAATTGGCTTAGCTTCTGGTGTCATTCCAGGGGATCAGTATTTGTCAGCATGGGAAGGCAGGGTTAACAAACCACATTACTTTGCAAAGGATGGTCTCTATCTGTCTCTCTTAAATTTCTGAATATTGGCTAAAACCTTATCCACCCTTCGTGCCTTTTTTAGGCAAATCCAAAGTGACAAAACTACCAACATAAGAAATAAAACCCTAAGAAACATAAAGGTGTTATGGCTCAGTGCTAGGATCCTAAACAAGAAAACATGCACACTACAAGCTCTCCTCACTTTAGGGAATATAGACATCTGTGCCATTGTCAAGACATGTTTTAAATCCACAGAAAATACTCTGGCACTGCAAGGCTTCAGTGTCTTTCATACATTTAGACCATCACCTGCACAGACAGGGACAAAATGTAGAGAAGTCTCAGTTTATATTCGCAACAAGGATAACTCTAGGTTGGTTAAACAAGATGATGCTTGGAATTTATCCACATGCAAATTACTATTGCCAAAGTCCCATACCATATCATAGCAGGCTATAAGTCACCCCCTATGTCCATAGAATTCTGTTGCTCATACCTGAACCTTTGCAGAAACTCATCATTAAACCAAATACCCTATTCATGAGAGAGTTTAACTACTCCTCTATAGACTGGAAAATATATACTGTCACAGGCACAAAAATTCCTGGACTTTATTAATGCAAATACTCTTGACCAGATAGTGCGCACACCCATCAGAGGCGCAAATATACTGGACTTGATACTCACCAATATGGGGCACCCCCAGTGCTACACCCTCATTGGTGAGGTCAGACCACAAAGCTGTCTCCTTCAAAATAAAAAAAAATAAACTCTGTAACCCCAGCAAACCCTGTGACATGAACTATTACAAACCAAACTACATTCTATTAAGTGATAATTTGTGAAAATTCAATACTGCAGCCTCTCGAGTTCACAGCAACCTATGCAAAGTGGTTCGCAGAGATCCTGTACAACCATATAAAAGGATGTACAGAGGCTGCTGTACCTACTTGAAATAATCTTAAAACAAACCACATTGGTGGAATCCTAATCTCAATAGGGTACATAACAAAAGGAAAAATGTCATAGCTAGTATCAGGAAAAGCATCTCCCATAATGATTGGAGCTCTCTAATTAAACTAATTAAGTCCAACAAAACCAACTACAAGGTCAAGATAGTCCCACAGGCTAAAAACAACCACAAGGCCTTCTACAGCTATGTCTGAAACCTCAAAGGCAGCAGACATCAGTGTGCTGACTAGTGATCAGTGGTGCTACCTTCACTGAGCAAACTGACATAGCAAATTTGCTGGCTGATAAATTTAGCTCAAACTTCACCCCGGCTTCCCCACTTCCCCATGAAATACTCCTAACATACCCCTCAACTATTAACAGGGAGCAAGTCCTAGCAGTGTTTGCTAAGGCCAGAAACATAGCCTGAATGGGCCCAACAATATCCTGTGATGCCTACTAAGTAGCTTGAAACATGACCTATCAGGATTACTTGAATCACTTTTCAGCTATAGCCTCAAAACAGGTTTTGTTCCAGAGGAATAGAAGACTGCAATGGTTATCCCACTTCACAAGGGTGGACTATCAACCAACCCCAGAAACTACAATCCTATTAATCCAACTAGTCTAAAATGCAAAGCCATGGAACAAATTATCATGGAAATGATCAACAAAGACATAGGAAACCTTCAGACATTGGACCCAACTCAGTTTGGCTCTGGCAAGGGAAGGTCATGCCTTCTAAACCTGATGGACTTCTTTGAGAAGGTCACCAAGGCAAAGGATGAGGAGAAAATAGTGCATACCACCTACATGGACACGGCTAACATATTTGATAGAATACCCAACTTAGGTATAGTTGACAAACTCACCAAACTGGGCGTAACTCACTGGATTTCCAGCTGGTTCACAGACAGGACTCAGGAAGTCAGGATTGGTGAGACCACCTCCACTAAGCATCAGTCACCAACAGGGTGACCAACTCTGTGCTTGGTCCACTCCTATTTGGCATGTACTTCTCAAAGATAAAGGATAATATCAAGGGCCTTTAGCTGACTAAGTTTGCAGATGACTGCAAACTGGAAGGTATCACAGATTTCCCCATGACACAAACATCTTACAGGAGGGTCTACCACAGAAAAATGACTGGTGCCAAAGTCAAGGGTAAAACTTACTGCTAAGAAATGCATTATAGTGCCTTTTTGGAAAACAGCCACCCCCAACTAATTACTCCATCGATAGGATACCCCTAAGAGTTTACCCATTAGTCATGTATCTGGGAATATATGTAGATAGTAATCTGGCCTTTGACCAACATGTGGCCAAGGTAGTAAGAAAATCATTCTATGTCACCAAACTTATAAGTAAAGGCATGACATCCAGTTCCAAGGAAGTCATAGTGCCACTTTATTAAGTCCTTATCAGACTACTCATTGAGTGTATTGCCCCCTTTGGCATGTAGCTGACTAGACATATGCAACAGGTGGAATTCCACACCAAGGTACCTTACCAGGAGAATCCAGGGGTATAAGTACATTGTCCTATAAAGATCATCTTAAACTGTGCTTCTATACTTGGTCTCCTACAGGTTACTGAGAGGCCTGACATACAAGGCATCCTCAGATCCAGCCCTGATGGATCTTTTGCACATCTGCAAAACAAACAACATCAGAACCACTGGTCTGAAGGATTTAAACTTTGCTTGTGACAAAAATAAAACATGTTGGTGAAACAGGTATGTGTCTAAGAGAATCCCCATGATCTGGAACAAGCTCCCATCCATGTGAAGTAGAGTCCATCTGTAACCCTATTTAAGTGTAACATTGACCAATGGATAGAAAATTGGAAATTCACCCCTGGCTGGATCCCCATGTCTCTGATAGACAAAAGCAGACAGTAATACTCAAACTAACATACCCCCGACATAACCTCTAGAAACCTCCTAACATTCTCCCTGCTAATAAACACTCATGATACAGAGGGATGCAATTGGGTGGGGTTCACAGCTAGGGCTATAAAGGTCCTGGTGATCTATGGCCTAGTAATATACATATGGGGGTTGGTCCATTCACCAGCGATGTAGGCCCTAACTACTAATACTGGACCAGACCATATATGTTGGAGAGCCGGGCAGATTAGAAGGATCTTAATCTTGCTTGCTGTGAAGAAGTAGGAAAAAGTGCTGTATATCTTCTTCTGGGCTGGGGTATGGCAGCAGGTATTACCCATTAAGACTTTCACATAGCTTTTCTCAATTATATACCTCACATCCTGTACTGAAATCAATAAATATAGGAAGGATGATGAGTTTACTAGTAACTAATTTGCATTCCTCTACAGTCTGCAGGACTCCACGATCCCTCAACACCCATAATCAACAGCTACATCCATAATCAACCAATTTCCCATTAATTCCACTCAACCTCCACTGTTACAAGAACATCAAGCCAACCCTTTCTCTTTCAAGTCAGTCCCCACTGACACTATCAAAAAATGTCTCCAAAAATCTGACCTACCACTCTTGAGGTAGATAACTTACCAGGTCAGTACTTAAAACTTGATACCAGTGCAATAGCATACTGTGTATCCATACTTATTAATAAATCCATTCAGGAAGCTCACATTCCAGTCATCTGGAAGCAGTCCTATATTCTGCCTTTACATAAAGGAGGAGTGTCTTCCAAACTCTTTAATTACAGACCCATTGCCATTCTTCCACCATTCCAAAAATTCTCAAAAGGTGTGTACACACACACACAACTTCTTCAACATCTTCTAGACAACAGCCTACTTTCTGATCTAGACAACACGGTGTCTACCCCAGTCACAACACTACCATGACCCTGATAAGCTTTAACCAAATTAACCAGCAAAGAAATAAAGGTAACCCAGTACCCATACTTTTCCTGGACCTGTTCAAAGTTTTTGATATGGTCTTCCATGAACTCCTGATACAAACACTTTCAAGCTTATACCTCTATAGTGCCAGTACCACTTGGTTCCATAACTGTCTACCTGGTAGAAGCTAAGCAGTAAAATGAAATGGTGCCTACTTTTCCTTCCTACCTATGACAGCTACAGTACCCCAAGGTACTATACTTGGACCTCCGCTGTTTAACATATTTATCAGCAATTTTCCTCTGCTAGAAAAAAATTCTAACTTAGTACAATATGTAGACAACTCAACCATGATCTGCTCTGGAAAAACACCAAACAAACTACAACTGAAAACACAGAAGTTTTTTTACTGCAGTACAAAATTCCCAACTCCTACTGAACCAAAAAAAAAAAAAATCAAAAAACAAAAACAAAACAACCCCCCACTAATTCTGTTTACTCTTAAAAACAATCAAAGAACAAGCAGCTATTCACCTTTACATCAGCCAATAATAATAACATTGAACTAGTCCCTCACACAAAATTGGCTATCCTACACTAGACTGCAAAAAGACAAACTGCATAATGTCAAAAGCAGTTTTCCCATAGGAAATCATTGTGGGCACACAGTTTCTGAGTGCGTGCCAGCAATGATTCATTTCTTTAGGGAGATTTCTCCCATCTTTCAGGCATTGTGACTGTGGAGTTGGTATTTGTAAGTTAGGTAGTGCAGGCAGCTTGCTCCAATTAAAACAAAATGTATTTTTTCCCTTTTGGATTTCAGTCATTTTTTTCATCCTTTTGGAATGGTTCTGGAGGTTGGTGTTTCATAGTAGAACATACACAATTATTTGGAGTTATCATTGATGATAACTTTGTATGACAGGTTAAACTTAGTTTCCATCTGCTTGAGTTGGTGATAGCTCAGGTAGATGTAAAAGATACCATAGCACCTATCAAAATGAGTAGGGGTCCTTTATTTGTATACATATTTACATACAGAAAATTCTCTCTATATAATTTATTCCACAACTTTTTAACTCCATCACATTTTGATAAAACATGTTCCAGTATTTCTAATTCTCCATAATACAAGCATATTTTTCCCTTTTCTTTTTATAAGACATATTTGTCTTAATGGGTAATTTTTATTTCCAATCTTCACAAGAAAATCTTGGCATTCAACATTATATTTACACCACTTGTTTCTTCCTTTATTTGCTTTAATCTTTATTTATGGATCATTTTCCCATGGATTGATACAGTGATATTTTCTCATAATAAAGTTATACCATATTTTTCTATTTTGTTCCACACCATCCATCTTTATTGTCCATATTCTTATCTTTGTTGATAATTATTTCTTCATTAAAACGTTCTTTTTTTCTTTTATTTCTTATATTTCTCAAAATTCATTTTATTTATACTTCAATACATTTGTCACTAATTTTTCATTTCTTCATTTACCATTTCAATACATTATATAAATTTAATGAAGCAGCATAACCTACTGGATTTTATGATACCTAATCCTCCTTCCTTATTCATGTATAATGCATCCTTTTTAACAGGATTTAATCTTGATCCCTATATAAAGGACAAGAATATTTCTAGTAAACGTTTCTCATATCCTCTAGGAATCATTATAAAACTGGATAAATCTGCTATATTTCCTATTAACACTGAACAAACCAAATATACTTTTTATATGCTAATCTATACATTTTCCACAATATGCAAACATCTTTTAATTCCTTTATTATCATATCCCATCCCTTATTTGCTTCTTTATCAAACTTTATCCCCAAAACTTATATTTTTTTCATAGAAAATGGAAGACCTGCTATTTTTATTGCATCATCCATTCCTTTACTCATTTCTTTATTAAGTATCATACCTCTTTCTTTTAAACTTTCAATTAAATAGAAAATGACTTCTCTCATCCACTGATTATTTTTATTTGTTATAACAATATCATCTGCATATGACATCATAACTAGAATTTCAGTGTCTCTATGAATTTATCATTTGCATTCTTCATTTTCTGGTTTACCTTTCTAACTGCTGTATTCATGACTAAAACAAATACAATAATACTCATTGGATATCCTTGTCTTATACCATTATTCATATCTATTTTTTTACCTAACTGTTCATTGACAGAGTCTTACTTTATTATTCTTATAAGCAGTTCTACACCCTTGTTTGAGTTTATTATTATTATAATACATATTCACTATTACAATATATCATGCTGTTTTGAATCAGATGCTTTATTGATATCACCTACCATACGTTTTGTATCTTCTTTCTTTCTGTTTATATAATCTATAATTTTGGTCACTATAATTAAAATTCTTGGCATTCTTTTCCTTTTATACTGTATATACTTTTGTCCATTATTCATTGCATCTTATTCTCAAATCTCTTTTGTATTATTTTCATAAATATCTTATAGTCTGCATTATTAAAAACTATTGGTCTCCAGTTTTTCATATCTGCTTTTTCTCTCTTTTTCCATATAAATTGTAATACTCCCATAAATAGTTCTTTATATTTTAATTCTTCATTTAAGCGTTCATTGAATATACATATTAAATATTTTTTTCTGCCATCTTTCTTGATTTTTATACATTTCAAACCCAATAGCATCTGGCTACATGCTGATTGCACATCTAACTGTTTAAATACTTTTTCTAATTCATACATTTAAAAAATTGAAGGGATATTAATAAAATACATTTATTTTCTCAAATGAAAAAAGGAAGAGGCGTCACTATACTTGATACAAATAGAAATAAAACATAGTGTGGTGAGAGAAATAAAAAAGAGGAAAAATAAAATATATCGAGAAGAAGATATTTCAGTCAGTGAAAGAGTATGCTGTAAATATGTATGCATATGAAAAATAGGTTGAGGGGGTACTGTGGAAAGAGAAGACTTTTTCACAAAAAGTAAGGAAATATTTAGAAGAAACAATAAAAACGGGAGAGTTGAATAAGGTACTTAGGAGGGAAAAATGTATCAGTAATGATAGTATATAATATGGGATGTATAAAATGTTAGCAGTACAGCAAAAAGATTGGATGAGGGTTTTCAGGACACATCAATACATGTAGGCATTATAAATTTTTTTGTGGAAAAAAGGGGAAAATGAGATAGAAAATTAGAGGCCAATCTCACCAAATACTGCTGATTATAATTTTTTTTATGAAGATAATATAAGTAAGATTTGAAAAGGTTTTGCAGGAAATAGTTGCATCATGTATTTATGGTATTAAGGGTTAAAAGAGTTAGGAGTTATTAGTTTTGTAAGGGAGGTAATTGATGATATAGTATATAGAGGGGTAGAGGCAAAATTAAAGACAGCAAATGTGAATAAGGCTTTTGATTATGTAAGGCATGAGAGTTAATGAAACATTTTGGGGCAGTATGGAATCAAAGAGAAAATACATAATGTGTTATGATCAGCATGTGAGAATAGCAGGATTAGGGTTATGGCTAATTTAGTGATGAATTACAGATAAAGAGAAGTGCAAGGCAAGTATGCCCAATCAGTTCGTTTAGTTGTGAATGACATGCTTGTGATACACTGGAAGTAATGAAAGGGGGGATATTGGGTACAAGGATGTTTAGGAATTCCAGTTTTTATCATATGCAGATTATATTAAAATAGTAGCAAGAAACAGAATATGGATGAAGGAAATACTGACAATGTTAAACAAGTCATCATGAAAAAAAAGATCTGGAATTAAACAAGGAGAAGAGTAAAGGCATACAAGATGCTATAAGGATTGAAGGGGATAGTTTTATTAATTAATATATCTTTATTAGGTATATTTTTTGGAAAGTGGAGGAAGTGGAAAGGCAGTGGAATTGGGTAAGTGAGGAAAATTAAGGGGATAGGTGCTTCCTGGAAGATGTTCTGATTATCTTTTAAGAAGAAAGTTTACCTTATTGATTCAGCAATTCTAGAAAAGATAGGGCGCATGGCATATATATATATATATATATATACATATATATATATATATATATATATATATATATATATATATATATATATATATATGATATCATGTCAAATGGAGAATGAAATATTACAAGTATTTTTTCTATATTATTTTGGTCTCAAGATTAAACCCAGTAAAAAAGGAAGTATTGCATATGAAGGAAAGTGAAGGAGGATTAGGGTTAATTCACCATATCGTGTACGAGGCTGTTTGCATTTATATTGGGTATTAAGTTGCAGGAAAGTAACTATGGGATAAGTGCTGAATTTTTAAAAATAAAATATAAGATGTTTTGGGAAAATGTAAAACACAAAGAGAGAGATATTTTGAATAAAGAAATACCAGAATATAAAATGAATATTTATTTTGGTGGGAAAAAATATTAAGAATTTGGAAAAAAATAGAGAGGTGTTGTATATTAAGAGGTCTGATGCAGTAACCACTGGGAAATGCTAGACAGTAAGGTTATTTAAAGAGGGGAATGAGGGTTTAAACATATGGATGCATGTCAAGATTTTTTATACTATTTGCATTTTATTGATGGTATATTTATTGTGTGGAAGATGACACATTGCAGCTTGGAGATTTTATCATTTACCTTAATCAAACTACCCCCTTCCTGAAATTTACCTTTTCTCACAACTATGCTTCAATCACTTTCTTAGATATACAGATTTCCAAGGACACCACTGATTTGTTCAGAAAACCAATGAGAGTTAATTTACCACTTCACAGTAAAAATCTGCATCCTGCAAAAAATGAGTATAATGTAGTGAGGTCCCAAGGCTATATATTAGGCAGAATTACCACAGAGATGGAATCCTTTCTGAAAAAAAAAAAAACTTAATAATTTTGAGAATGATTTCCTTGTGAGAGGCTATGAAAGTCAGATGTTAAAACACATCCTGGAACCCATTACAGAACTAAAAAGGATCGAAGCACCTTCATTCAGTCTCTCTCTATTAGTAGAATATTAAGAAATTCCATGGAGAATGACACATGTAAAAATAGTTGCATCTTGACATATACTCTGGATTATCACAGTAGCAAAGATGTTATTAAAGAAAACTGAGCCATAGTCACAGGAAGTCCTTATCTGATTAACATCTTAAGTGAAGCCCCATCCTTTGTTTACAGGAAGGCCAGGAGCATTAGAAGTTTTGTTAAATTTAAACCTAGACTATATGAGAGGCAGGGGATGACTGTAATACTAATACAGGGCCCAGTGCAACAAACGTGATGCTTTTTATGTGGGCAACACTGTAAATAAACTTAAGCATAGGATTTCATTTCAACTGGAAGAAATCTGCTCTGGTTATAAAGACAATGGACTAGCCAAACACCTTTCTCTGCATGGAAGGCACACAGGTTTTACGTTCCAGCTACTGGATCTCATAGACATGTGTGATGTTGAAGGTAATATCCTGAGTATACTAGAAAAATGTGAACTCGTATAGCAATTAAAGCTGAACTCTTTCAGAAAGCCTGGACTAAATTACTACTGTTCACTTAAAAGTGTACTGGAACTTAGAAAATTACCACATTGTTTAAAGGATTAATCTTATTTTATTTTTCCACTATCCTTATTTAAAGATTCATTTTAGTATTATTTTATATGGAGTGTTCACTACCTTTATAAGGACACTATTTTTTACTGCCCCACACTTGTCAGTTCTAAGCTGATGTAATTTTCCTGGTTTAACTTACTCATTAAATGTACATATAAGGTTGTATTCTTGTTTTAATTTTAGTTTACAGTTTTTAACATGCACATTGGTTAGTTTTAGTAAGATTTATTGTAGATATATATTTTTAGGGTTCATGTACACAGACCTGAAGAAGTCGAGAGGGACAAAAGCAATTTTGTTAACAATAATTTATGGAAACAGATTATGTTTTGGACAGTGTACTTTTTTCTGGATGCCAAAATATAATTTTTGATGGCCAAATGGTTTAATGTTTAAATATTTCCAACCATGTATTATAATGTCTTTGATAAATTCACAGACTTTGTTTAATAATAATTTGTTTAATAAGGAGTACCACATTGTTATTAGTTTAATTTAAAGTGCATAATGTGTAAATTATTAGGACATTTAGTAAGTAGGGCAGTGCCAGCTCGAATATCACACTCATAAGGATGGAGGAAGGGATGTGAACTTGTTAACATGTATACCATTACACTTTTTTTACAACTAAATAAACCTCTCCATATCTGATAACAGGTATATTAGTCAGAAAGTTTGGGATGAAACTATCATTCTGGTTATTTTTTGTTTTGTTTTAATAGCTTGTCTGTGTGTTTAATAAAGGATTTTCAATTGGAAACAGACTGTCGACCCTGCTTAGATTACTTCTGAATACCCAATACAGTTAATAATTCTGTATAATATTAATAATATTTCAAAATAAGTATTTATTTTTTTATTTATGACTTTTTAAGCTCGTTACTTCTACTACCATTTTCTGATTTCTTTCTGCTTTTAATATATAGTGATTAACTAGACATACAGGAACTGAAAAGCTTTCACACAGAGAAGTTTCTTACACTGTTTTGATTTTTTTATGGAGACTGACCATAAATTAATTATAAAGTTAAAAATGAAAGCTTATGCAGTTTTGCGGTCAGAAACAGCATAACATGTTTTTTTTTTTAAGTGTGAAAGCGTAAAATAGTATGAGAAAAGTATGTAAGTAGATTTGCCAATGGGAATAATATAAATAAGGAAAATAAACATGGATATGATTTTGTATGGATATTGTAGAAGTGATTATGACAGGGATGTTGAAATGATTGACAAAAATTTTTTGGATAATTTGGGTAATTTAGAATGAAAGGGTTAGAGAAGTACTATTTAAAAAGAATGGGCATTGGTGGATATTTTGAAGGAATACAATTCTGGTTATCAAAAAATATGCTGGGAAGAACTGCGCATTAAGCATTGGTGATTTGCATTTATTTATTGTTTTGTTTGCTTTCAGTGTTTTAAGTACAAAATTGTTGAGTGAAATTATGAGAATAAAGTTTATGAGGGTAAATAATGTAAATATTGTAGATCGGTAAAGAATGCCAATATGTAAATTTATAAAAAAAACCCCGAATAATGTAAAAGAGTGATTTTTTTTTGTAAACACTATAAATTAGTGTATGTATGTATGTCTGGGCTGTAAGCAAAGAACCCCTAACATTTTATATAAGTGCTGTTAGAACTTTTATATCTACCTGAGCTGACACCAACAGAGGCTGTTAAAAAACAAACAAAAAAAAAACAAAAAAAAAACAAACAAAACATCCCCCAAAACAAAAGTACATTCCTTCTACTGGCACAGCAATCAGGTGGCCAGATGCATGACATGTCCCCCTCCCTCCTGCCTCAGCCATTCAGGTCCCATTTCTGTGGCCCACCCCAAATTCGCCTTTAATTTATTTTATTAAAAAAAAGTCTTCCTTTAAAATGTAGCAAACAGTTGCTGCAGTTTATATCCTGACTGCACTGAGTGCTATGGCACTAGTGTTTTAATTTAAAACAAACAAAAAATCTGCTTTTTAAATTGTAGCAAACTGCTTGCTACTAATGTAGCATGCACTTGCTGCAGTTTAGATCACACATGGAGTGCTACAACACTCAGGTTTGGTCGCAAATGCAAAATTGCCTCTTAAAAGCTGGTACTGCATTAAAGAGAGATCAGGATCAGCTGACTGTGCCCACAACACTTTGCACCTAGGGTAGTTACCCCTCTTTCACTACCCCAGCTATACTACTGGTGAGAGTATGGAAATGAATGCTGAACTGAGACGGGACCCCCAAGCTACAACCACACCTATCAACTTCTTTACTTAAGAATTTTCGACAAACACAAAACTAATTCCTGTCAGTCAGTGCAAAGAACTTATGCTCTGACTTGTTAATGAGCTGCTTCCTGGGGCAGTGGTACAGTGTTTGGATCTTTCTACCTTCATTTGCCTGTTATGTGGCCTTGAGAAAGTCACTTAACCACATAGTGTTTTGGGGCAATTGGGAATTTGGGCAAGGCTCCTCAATTGTCTCCTGGACTGCATAGCTTATTACTACCTATGAACCATTTGTTTATTTTTAATGTGGGAGTAAATGCCCAAAATAACTGACATTTTTAAATATTACTCTAACTGATTTAACAAGTTAATAGAATTTTCTAAACAAATGAAGTATGAAATATGTAAAGTCTGGCATTATCGACTGCGATCTTTTTCCTTTTGTCTTTTAAGATGAATACTTTTTTTATTTTTGTGCTTTGGGAGAGTAATAGCATTTGTTAAAATAACAGCATTGATTATTAATGAAGTATTGGTATAACATTTGCGTTTATGGCTGAAGTGTTCAGTGTAAGGTAGATTCACTGTAACAAGACACTTGTGACATTTGTAGCAAGCAGCTTTTGGTCTTCAAATAAAATAGTTAAGTGATAGCCACCTCTTAGGTGTGGGGTCTTATTGTGCCCAATTAGTCCAGTTGGCCTAAGACTGGCCCTATATATCTATACACACACACACACACACACACACACACACACACACACACACACACACACACACACACACACACACACACACACACACACACAGATTCATTGTGCAGAAAAACTTACAGCTATGGAGTGCAGTTCTTATAAAAAGCAGTTGATGAAAATGAGCATCAGCAGTAACAGACACCTGCAAAAGTTAAGAACCTTTGTTTAATGGTAAACTTTAGACTATGACTTGTTTGTTTTTAATATTTTAATCTGAATCTTACAATTCGCTGTGTTTTTTGTCTAGTTATTGTCTCATTTGCATGCTATTTATGAACTGGAGTTTGCAAGATGCAACTGACATCATCAGTCATATCCAAATTTGCACCACAATGTTGTGCTTTCTGCCATCACACTTGGAGTGCCTTTCTACCTCAACAAACATATTATTAATCATCCTCCTCGTCCTCCTCCTCCTACACCCATACAAAAGGTTGTTTAATGGACTGCAGCAACTGGAAAGGTCATATTTATTTTTAGATGGACATATCTGGGTTGGATCTGCATATTGAGGCCTAGCATCAGAAAATGTGAGAGTCACTACACAAGTAAGGTAACCCAAAGGCATCAGCATGTATGTAACTTGCTTGATGCTATGGGCAGTGACACATAAAAGTGCCACACACTGCTACAGAGACACAACTTGGAGATTATATAAAGGCTACACAGCAATGGGCAAACAGGTTTTATTATATAAATGAGATGGAAAAACGGTGATAGGATAGTCAGAAAGGGGTAAAAACAGAACACCATACCAAAGAGCAATGGAAAGGGAGCAGTGGTATGGAGTTGGAGGAGGAAGGGTATATTTTGCTTAAGGGATAGGTGCCCTTTTTAGTTTGATAAGAAGGGTAGATGGGGAATGTAGTATAGGAAAGGTGTGGGTAAGAAGGAGGCTATAGGGATGTCAGCAGACTCAGACACAAAAGCATAGACACACACACACACACACACACACACACACACACACACACACACACACACACACACACACACACACACACACACACACTCTCTCAGAGAATTTTAATCATCCATTTCACACACATATATATAGCCCGGGCAGACTGATAGGAGAGGTAGTGACACAAGATTGGGAGTAACACTGGAGATAGAGACAGGTAGAAAGAGTGGACAACTGGTGATGGGGAAGATTAGACTACAAACAAGGAATGGGGAATTATACATAAGGAAGGGAAGCACCATGCTGGGGATAGTATGTAGTGAAGGTGGCCGGCCAAGCTGGCCCAGAGGTGAAACCATGCAGAGGTCAGTCACCTCTGTACAGACTTCACTGATGGTGGCACAATGATCTGGGCTGGCCAGGTATGTCACTCTACCAGCCACATTTGTTGTATTTTATTTACAGAGTTTGTTTTTTATTTATCCTTTGTTGACTGGGTTAGTCCCACTAGGCTAGTAGCCTCTTTTCAGGAGAGAACAAATGTGTTATTTATACCACTAGGGGAAATTTGACCAAGGTATATTAAAACTTCCCCTACTTTTCTTGAAAGGTGCCACGGGAACTTTTACATCCACCTAAACTACCACCAATTCAGGCAGATGAGGCCTTGGTTTAATGTCTCATTCAAAGTGTGACACAATCAGGAGTGCAGCAACCCCCTTCTTCTGCACTGCAGTGTCAACAATAGATTTACTTTCTGTTGGAATAGAACCCACAGACTTCTGCATCAAAAAAGAGTATGCTACCTGTTGCCTCACTAATACTTCTAAAGTTTTGGAGGTCCACATGAGGCTGTGCTCCTGAGAGTGAATGCAGGTATCAAGCTACTGGCCCACCACAGCCCAAAACAGCTGCTGAACCTCACACCAGGTGACTGCCATGGGCCCCTCTGTACCACTTTCCTAGGAAGAGCAAGCACTACCAACTGGAGGAACAGCAATAAGGGCCACCATCAAAACCTCCAAGAAAATCAGAATGGATTGATCAGTCCACGCAAACAACATGTCACAGTTACACCTCCGCCTTACTGCAGAAACCATGGACATAAATAAGAAACGCTACACATTATAAAAAAATGGTAAACAACCATTTATTTATTCATCTCCCAGCCCTCATCATTTCAGTGTGTTTGTTCCAGTTTTCCATCTTCATTTGGGATAATAGTTTCCGAAATATGCACCCATTCATTCATTTATTCTCCAGTTACCTGCTTAATCCACTTCAAGACCACAGGGATCCCTAACAGCCTGCCTTAGCACTTAGTGGGCATAAGGCAGACAAAGTAATCCTGGAAGAGTTGCCTGGCCATTACAGGCCAATGACATGTACTCACTCACTTATGGGCACTTTGAAGAATTGACAATTCACCTACGATGTGTCTTTGGGATGTTGAAAGAAAATGGAGCACCTGACAAAAATCCACACAGACAGAGGAAAGGCATGCAGACTGCACAAAGAAGGCATGTCACTCAGGAAATGAACTGGAGATCTGTCCTGTCACAAAGAAAGCACGTCACTCAGGAAATGAACTGGAGACCTGTCCTGTGAGGCAGCAGTGCTAATTGTTGAATCATTATGCCAATCAGCAAATATATAGAATTTTTAAAACAATAAGAATATTCTAGAATAATTTCATCACGTGCACTATATTTATAGGTTTGCAAAACTATGACTATATTTACTGTTTCTTTAAGTTGCCACTAAGTAATGTACATTTAAGCATCAGTGTGAACACGGTAAGCGATGATGAAACAAATATAACTTTTTGACAATTTTTTGTCTGTTCCAAAAATGGCAGCCCTAAAAATAACGGGAAAGTCAATGAATGGTTGTTTAAAGGACTGTTTAAAACTGTTTTCTGACTGAAAACTCTCAGCCGTCATCTACCACATCATTTTTATTCCTAATATACATATTTATGACATATTTGTTTGCATTTTTATATTTATATTTTTACCATTCAGCTACATTAGTGAAATATCATAGTACACTGTTAATTCTCACAGAATAGCATCTGGGCGTACATGCCTGCCATTAATTGCATTTCATAGCATAGCCAGAACACTAAATATAATATGCACACTGTCTGATCTGTCCTCTTATTTCCTCTTTCATCCTCAGATGAACAAAGACCATGTGGAAAAAAATGGTTTCATCACTTTATCCGGTGTGTGTGTAATGCATTGGCAAGAGGTCACTGTCATACACCTGCAACTGAATGAACTCACAAATGAGAAGTCACACATAATCATCTCACTTAGCAACTGTGAGCAGCTCGTCAATTTTTTATGGGGCACTGATTGCTGACTAGCTGTTATAGCCACAGTGCACAGAGGTAGCCGGAGAGTAGAAAGTGAAGACTGCATTCTGAAGCTAAATGCTTTAGCTGGTTTACCATTATTAAAAATCATCAGAGGCTTTGTATGACTAACTACAGAAAACTTATGGTGACAACAAAACCACCCAGAGACTAAGGTGGTTACATTCCTTGGAGAAATGTGCTGCTTATAGGAGCTAAGCCATGAGCTAGAAGGTTATGGCCTGGATTGCTGTGTTTTTTATTCGTCTTTGCACTTATTTTATTCCCTTGACCAATCTCCAAATCCCCCACTGTACTGACAGTTTGGATAGCTGTATAATGGACTAAGTTTGTTTGGCAAAAGAACCAGCTGTCGGACAAACCTTTGGATAAAACAGAATGTATACCTGTCTTACTTTATTCATTAAAATCAGAAATTTGTTTGGCGCCTTCTGACAGAGAACATTTTTTTTTCCTCTCCTCTTCCATTTTATGGTTATTGCTATTATGTGAGGACCGCACTGAAAACTAAACACATGTAAAGAAAAAGGACCTACAAATATTTTATATGTTCTTCTCACCAGCTGGAGTTAAGTAATAGTTGGGCTGTCCCTAATCCTA